>NC_139959.1:38992890-39040379 GCF_963454915.1 Gymnoscopelus microlampas | reverse complement strand
ACAATAAGATGAACAACTAGAAAAAGTGCTCCTCGGAGCACAGGTCTCCGCCAGGTCAGGTACGTTATTGTGGCCTCCTGGTGGTGCTATAATAGGCCAATGTGAAAAGGGTGCCATTTATTGTGAGATGGTTCACGGCAATCAGACACTGCATTCATGATTTGAGGCATTTTGTTCCAAAAATGTGTTTTGCTAAATTAGACCTGCTGGTGGCGCTATAACAGGCCAAAGTGAAAAAGGGTGGCATTTCTTCCTCGGCCTAGTGGGAATGTGTGTGTGCAATTTTATGGAAATCGCAAGCTGCGTTCATGATTTGAGGCAGTTTGTTCAAAACGGACCAATCCTGCAAACTTTGGATGGCAACCTTAACTAATGAGGATGGAATATGGGAAATCGGACAGATCAGGGTTGATCACATGGCTATAGAGATACTGTGTACCGATTTGCATGAGGTTTGGTTACAAACTGTAGGAGTAATGGGAAAAAATGTGTTTTGCACAAATCGGCCTCCTGGTGGCGCTATAACAGGCCCATGTGAAAATTTAGGGCAGAGGTTCTGAATTGGCATCCAGGGAGTGTGTGTGCACAGTCTCACAGCAACCGGGCCAACGGTGCCGGAGATTAGCTGGTAACACACGGACAGGACGGACGGACGGACACACGGACACACACGGACGGACGGAGGGTAAAACATACTCTCTCGCCATGCCTTTCGGCCTGGCAGAGACAACAACTTATTATGATAACACCATGACGCCTGACAGCTCATCTAACCCCATCTGATGTCTGAGGGTTCTAAAGCGATCATTAGGATACACCTTATGTCTATGTTAGGACGTCCAACTTGTGTATAAATACTATTGCCTGTATTTGTAATATCAGAGTGATTTTTGCATTCTTGTCTGTAACTTGTACTGCCCCGTGTGCACGCTCAGCAATACAGACTGATCATTTTCGACAGACCGTTGTCTGACTCTCATTTCTTTGGGGTGCTGACTGGAGACAGGTGTTGGGGGGGTCTTAGAACCAAACCATCTTTTTCATCTTTTCTTAAATAAACGTTATCTTCCTTATAGTTAACTCTATCAGACAGTAGGCGGCGCCAGAGGCTCAAATGATAGCAGAGTGACTTATAGTTCACATGTTCATGTGTTCATTCAAAACATGCCAAGTTACACAATGTCTCCATGAATTGAGTATGTGAGGATCACATTTGAGACAAGACTCTGCAGGTTTCCTGGGCGATCCATTTTAGCTGACCTTGTATTGTAAACTGTACTTACATGTGCTTGTTCTCTGCAAACTTCTAAATAATGTATTCAATCAATCAATCAATCAATCAATCAAACATTCAAGATGTGTGAGTGTGACAGTGTGTCAGTGTGTCAGTGAGCTGTTCTGTGGTGCAGGCAACAACGAGGGACCTGAATCAAGCAATTGCAAAAAAAAACAACCAAGGACATAAAGCTTGTTCTATTTAATATTGCACATACATACAGTAACACTGAGACTGCAGACTTCTGTTAAAGAGAGATATTCATATAGACGTGCACATCAGTCACTAAACTAAAGCAAGTGAGTAAACAGTTGGTTACACATACAGTACATTGGAATATTGAAAGTTGGTCTAAACATACATATTGTGTACACTTTTTCATATTTATACATTTAAACATCATGTTTTTCCATTAACTGATAAAAGCATTTAAAGGTTATTCAGGAGAAAAGGTGTGATACATGATGTCCCCTCTTTAAAATATTCGTCATATCCTCCTCCGTATCTTCTCTTCCCTCGTCCTTTTCCAACCAATTAAGTATTAATTTATTCTTTTTATATATAGATTACAGTGGTGTAAAGTACATTTACTCAAGTACTGTACTTAAGTAATTGTTTTGGTATTTTTTACTTTACTTGAGTAGGCCTACATCCGATTTTCAGTACTTTCACTACATCTCAGAGGTAAATATAGTACTTTTACTCCACAACAATTATTTGAAAACTTAAGTTACTAGATACTTTATAGATTTTGATTATTATTACAAAACATACTTTAACCACTTCAGCTCCTATATACATTTCGGACATTTGAAAATAGCAGATCTACAATCTCACAATGCGTCGCAACGCATTGTGAGCTTGTAGATCTGCTATTTTCAAATGATGTGTATACATTTGAAAACTTGAAATGGGACATTCTGCATAATGACTACTTTCACTTTTGGTACTATAAGTACATTTTGATGCCAATACCTTTGAACTTTCACTCAAGAAAATGTTTTATCCCGGAATTTTGCTTATAACAGAGTATTTCTATATTGCAGTATTGATACTTTTACTAAAAAATGTTAGTACTTTTTCCACCACTGATAGATTAAGTTTCTGTATCCTTACAGCTCCTACCACTCTCCTACATAGTCTTCTACATCCTTCTTTTTGTTTTTAATCCCTATCAAGCAGTGTTGATTTTGACACAACATTTATATGTAGTTTTAGTCATAGTCTTTTGAATCAAATTCCATTTAGTTTTAGTCATATTTTAGTCATGTGAAATGTTTTAGTTTTTGTCTAGTTTCAGTCGACTAAATATCATAACATTTTAGTCGACTAAATCTACAGTTGATTTAGTCGACTAAAATGTATTGTGGTGGTGCCTTGATGGCGTCATAATGGCTGATTTTACATTCGGTTGCATGCTGAAAATAGCAGATCTACAAGCTCACAACGCGTCGCAGCGCAACGCCTTGTGAGCTTGTAGATCTGCTATTTTCAGAGCGCAACACCCGAGCGCAACCAAACATAAAATGACTTGTCTTTTAGTTCTACTGGATCTCTTCTCCACTAGTCTTAGTTCTACTGGATCTCTTTTCCACTAGTCTTAGTTCTACTGGATCTCTTCTCCACTAGTCTCAGTTCTACTGGATCTCTCCACTAGATCCCTCACTAACATTTTAGTCTAGTTCTTATATGTTTACGAAATTGTCAATATATTTAGTCTCAGCTTTATAGTCGTCATAGCTTAGTTGTTATTGAGTTTTTGTTTAGTTTTCATCAGTGAAAAAAGGTAGTCGACAAAAAAAATTCGTCGTAGTTTTAGTCAACGAAATCAACACTGCTATCAAGCTCTAAAGCTATACCCTCCTGTCCTAGTCCTGTCCTTGTCCTTGTCCTGGTCCTGTGCCGGTCCTTGTCCTGTCTGTCCGTCCGTCCAGCTTCAGTGCTCGTGTCCCTCGTTGGTCTCGTAGCCCAGCGTGTCCCCGAGGTGCTGGTGGGCGAAGAAGGCGCGGGCCATCTCGTTGATGTGGTTGTACGCTCCGATGGAGCGGAAGTACTCCACGTAGTTCCAGAAGTCTGAGGTGGAGTAAGGCCAGTAGGGGACGGCCGGGGCCTGGTCATACGGGACTACAGACACCACAGAGAACAACAGTATATAACAAGACTGACAACAGAGGTTATCACGTTTTATCAGACCATTCATTGGGTGTTATCAGGAGCTACTGACCTACTCAGAGGCAGAGCAGTCCCCACAACATGATGTACCATTCTGTGCCCATCGGTACATAACTCCAACAGCGCTGAGTAGGCTCAAGCGAACGTCACAACATTCGGGACGGCAACTCGCTCGCTTTAGCTTGCTCGGTGGTCCCTCACGTGGCTCCAGTTTGCCTGAGACTGCACGCCTCCGTCATGGTCCAAAACCAAACCGAAACTGAACTTTTAAAAGTCATCTCCGTTGGTAGGTCAGTATGTCTTAATTCATAACACCCAATGAATGGTCTGATACATCGTGGGTAGGTCAGTATGTCTTCATAACACCCAATGAATGGTCTGATAAATCGTGGGTAGGTCAGTATGTCGCCTACTTTGCCTTTGTCTGATAAAAGGTGATAATTTCTTTGGCTTTTTCGGCCGTTATTGATAGTATAAAGCATACAGACAGGAAATGGGGAGAGAGAGAGACGGGGAGTGACACGCAGCAAAGGTCTCGGGACTCGAACCCGCTGTCAGACTGCAATGAGCCCGGACCGCTACGCCAGCCGTCCGGGCCACTTTTTGTGTGTGTTTTTCCCCCGTAAATTAACGTCCCTACTTGATCATATACTACAGCGGCACACAAAAGCATCAAGAGTAGCAGATCTACAAGCTCGAAACCTGTTTAGCTTGTATATCTGCTACTTTTGATATTTTTTTAAATTGAATCCTGAAAAGTAACGGTTTTAGACATATGGTTTACACCCCACAGAGACGATTATGATATTAACAACACTATAAAGAACTATAAGTATACAATAAGAAGACATAGCTGCATGCGACCATATCTCAAGGGAAAATTGTTGAAGACTTTTTGTTTTTATTTACTTTACTTTATTTGGCTACAGTCCAAAGGTTAAAGGGATAGTTCACCCAAAAAAAAAGGATTTTATCTACGTATTAGTCACCTCATGGAGACTTGAATTCATGGATATGTTTTAGTTTTTATATCCATGAATTCAAGTCTCCATGAGGTGACTAATACATAGGGGAAAAACATAATTTTGGGGGTGAACTACCCCTTTAAGGCTGCAAAATAGGAAGGTGTCCAAATATGGGAAATGTTTAAATTAAATATACCTCCTTCTGGAACGATGACTCTGGCCTCTGTGTGGAGAGAGAGAGAGAGAGAGAGAGAGAGAGAGAGAGAGAGAGAGAGAGAGAGAGAGAGAGAGAGAGAGAGAGACAGAGAAACATTTAGTATTTCCGTAGCATTCCAGGAGCTTCCAGAAGCACAAAGACATGGATTCATGTCAGTAGAAGTGAAAGCTGAGCTTCTCTCCCAGTGGACTGACTCCTTCTACCTCCATACCTGCCTCCTCCTGCTCAAATATTATTACTGACTATTTGCTATAGAGCACACGTGTACACAGGCACGTACACACACACACACACACACACACCCACACCCACACCCACACCCACACACACACACACACACACACACACAGATTTTTCACTTGAGTAAAAGTATCAATACTGCAATGTAGAGACACTCTGTTACAAGTGAAAGTTCGGAATTCAAAATGTTACTTGAGTAAAAGTACTAAAAGTGTAGCCTGGCATTGTCCAGACTGATAATGTGGATCCACTCTCACGTTCCTCCACCGTCCCATCAGTCTGGACTTCGGCCAATGGGGAGCGAGTATGAGGAATCAGAAAATGGTTTTGATGTTTTTCACTGTCGTACGGACAGCAGTTGAAACACAGTCACTGATTGGCCCGGTCATTTTCTGATTTCTCATACTCGCTCCCTATTGGGCCGAAGTCCAGACTGATACGGGGGAGGAACGTGAGAGTGAATCCATGTTATCAGTCTGGACAACGCCAGGCTACAACAAGTATTGAAATCAAAATGTACTTAAAGTACGAAAAGTAGAAAGTACTCATTATGCAGAATGTCCCATTTAACAAAGTTTTCAAATGTATAAAACTCTTTTGAAAATAGCCCAAATGTATATAGGGCTGAAGTTGTTTTGTAATAATAATCAAAATCTACAAAGTAACTAGCAACTAAAGTTTTCAAATAATTGTAGTGGAGTAAAAGTCCAATATTTGCCTCTGAGATGTAGTGGAGTAGAAGTAAAAGTACTGAAAAATAGAAATACTCCAGTAAAGTAAAAACACCTCAAAGTTGTATGTAACATGTACTTAGTTACTTTACACCACTGACACACACACACACACACACACACACACACACACACACACACACACACACACACACACACACACACACACACACACACACACACACACACACACACACACACACACACACACACACACACACACACACACACACAGTATACAGAGTGCTCTTTGTACAACAGCATGCATTCCAAAACAGATTACTTCCTAAGGATGCCACACTAACTATAGTTAGTCAAGCATTTTATGTGTTTATTTTCACTTTGTTTTTTAACTTTGTTTATTATTATTTTTAATGTAATGTTACACTATCTCCACATGTAGTTAATGGTACGTATCATTGTGGGAAAAGGGAAAGGATAGGTGCCTTCACATTGAAGGAACCACAAACAGGAAAGATAAAGCAACAAAGTCCCAAAAAATTAATTGTTTTGAGTACTTTTAATGTGTATTTATTACTGCGTTCCACCATTATTTCAGCTTTATTTTATTTCTAATCACTGGTCAGACTTCATACATTTAAACTAAATAGCTTTTATACAGTATTCCAGTCTGAAAACAACTTGATCATCTATGTCAGGGGTCTTCAACAGGGGGCCCGGGACCCATAGGGGGTCCTCAGAGTTACCACAGGGGGTCCGCCAAATCTTTGTGTGATACGATTTTTTTTTTTACCTTAACCACTTGAACCACTTTTTCTGAGGAGAACTTTAGCCAAAAATAGCAGATCTACAAGCTCACAACGCCTCGCAGCGCGAGGCGTTGTGAGCTTGTAGATCTGCTATTTTTGGCAGAGAGTTATAGGTGTAGCTATACCTCTTTTGGCAAAGAGGTATAGGTGTAGAGGGTAAAAAGGGCAGACCAAGTAAACAAAAAAAAGTGTAATCTAAAACGGAATTTTATACAATAAGTAGTGAGGGTCCCTGCTTCATCTCTCTCTCTCAGCTAGGGGGTCCTTGGCCTGAAAACGTTGAAGACCCCTGATCTATGTTATTATAACTTTGAATGAAGTTCATATAAACTCACCGCTGAGGTGACAGACCACGGCACAGAGGACCACACTGAGCAGGACACACCACTTCATCTTGATCTCCTAGAAGATCACAATCATCTTTATGTCACATGACAGCGTTTACATGTGTCACTGGTGTTGTCCATGTGTGTGAGGAAGAATAGAAGGAAGAGAAAAAGAAGGGAAAAAAAGAGACCAAAAAAAACAAACAACGTATCTACATATTTACACATAGCATATCCATCCAAACAGATCTACAAGCTCATATGACTTAGGCTGCTGTGTGCAGCGTGTCGCGGGTTCGATCCCGACGACCTTTTCTGTGTGTCACCCCCCACCCCATCTCTCTCCCCATTTCCTGTCAGCCTACTATCCTATCAATAAAGGCAGAAAAAGCCCCCCAAAAAAGGGGGGGGGGGGGGGTCCATGGACAAATACTATCATTTTGGGGGTCCTTGACATGAAAAAGTTTGAGAACCACTGATATTATATCAACATTTTAGGTTAGGATTTAGAAGACATTTGTAGAATTCCCCAGAGGGAAGGATTTGTGTTAAAAAAAAGCTCGTAGCACGGCACTCGGTGCCGCGCTACGAGCTTGTAGATCTGCTATTTTTGAATAGCCCAGAGTATAAAACAGTGGTTATAGCAAAACAAATATACACATATGCGTCAGTATTGCTTACACACAAATAATATTACATCACACTTATCATGTACAGCATGCTTTTCATAGTAACCCAAAGTCTCTTTACAAAACAAATACAAAATAAACAATATTTTACTAAGGGAGAAGCATTTAAAAAGGCAAAACATTGTAGAAGGAAACAGAAGGAAGTTCTTCAGTTAACAAAATCTTCAGTAAACAATTTCCCACATAAGTTTACCATTTTGTGCAAAATTGCAAAAACATATCCTTATTACTTCATGTTGGTTGTATAGTCTAAACGTCTTAATTATGAGGAATAATCATGAATTCTAAAATATTTTGAAAACTGTAATGAACCATATATGGTAAATGCAGGGCAGCCGCATGACCGATATCATTCTGTGTGAATAACATCATTTTGAAGACATAGGTTGTTTTATAATGTATTTAAGATGTTGGTTTATATATATTAATTAGTATTTACCTGTTTGTGTTTTCAGATGCAGAGAGGAGATGTTCCGTAGGTCTGTAGGTCCAGAGGGCTCTGTGGTGTGAGGGGCTGACTGGAGGACCCTACACCATACTGACCACACACACACACACACACACACACACACACACGCACGCACGCACGCACAACGCTGGCTCACGCACACACACGCACGCACGCACGCACACAAACGCACAACGCTGGCTCGCACGCTGTGTGTGTGTGTGTGTGTGTGTGTGTGTGTGTGTGTGTGTGTGTGTGTGTGTGTGTGTGTGTGTGTGTGTGTGTGTGTGTGTGTGTGTGTGTGTGCACAAATTCCTGTATATAGAATCTGAGGTGGTTTATATATATCACTGGTTCCCAAACTTTTTAGCTCGAGACCCAAAAAAGCCAGCCATTTTAAGTGTCTCCCCAGGGCCAAATTAGTGAAAATAGCAGATCTACAAGCTCACAACACGTCACATCGCGACGTGTTTGGAGCTTGTAGATCTGCTATTTCCACTACTTCTGAAAAGTATTCCCTCTCCCAATCAATGGATTTATTTTTATGGAATTATTTTGAAAAAACGTTTGAGTGTGCGTGTGTGTGTGTGTGTGTGTGTGTGTGTGTGTGTGTGTGTGTGTGTGTGTGTGTGTGTGTGTGTGTGTGTACAGTATATAAGTTTACGCATCATTTTTAGTCATCATATATTAATGAATGAAATGCCAAAGTCGACTCACTGAAAAAAGCTTTAATTTACATAGAATCCCATGATTTACATCAGTGAAAAGAAAAGTGCATTAATACGATTTAAATCCAGCCTCGTTTTATAGTATTTGATGGTAATCATTTACAATGAAACAAATCATTTTACACATTACTGTAAAGTCACATGTCACCCCAGTGGAATATGTGAGTAAGAAAGTAAGTAAGTAAGTAAGTAAGTATTAGTAAGTAAGTAAGTAAGTGTTAGTAAGTAAAGTAAGTCTGGCTAGCATTATTTCATAATAACTTTAATGAGGGTTATAGTTTATATGTAGAATCTCTATTGTCTTATTTCATACTCCTTATTTCCACCCTATAGGGACCATCTAAGGACAGTTATATAATGTGTTGTTGTGCAACACTAGACTGAATTTTGTTTGTGTGGCCTCCTCAAAACACGCAAACACACACACGCACGCACGCATGAAAATCCGTGCACAGCGCACACCTTTTCAGTGGGTATAAAATAATAAAATATATATTTTTAGGTGTTGATTTACAATGTGTTATTGTGCACAGACTGAGAATATCCTTTTAAAAATGCTGTATGAAACAAAATCATTTCGTCACCTTATTAAACTAATGGCCTAAGTCATTTTTTGAGGAAATGATATTTTTGCCTAAGTCAGGTCCTCATGACACTGGCCACCTCTGGTAAAATGGCCCAACTCCTAATTGAAAAGGATCATGCTGTTCACGCCCCTTTTAGTATAATGGCCTAACTCCCTTGTGTGACTTAAGACAAAATAGGCCTTTTGTTTGGCCTAAGTCACATGTTTTTGTGACTTAAGCCAAATTATTTACTGATTTAGGCCATTTTGTAATTTGTTTTGCTTTTTATTTTGGCCTAAGTCAGATTTAATCCTATTTAAACCTATTTCAATCTCTTATGTTACATAACTGACAGACAGCGTTATTTCTATTTAAATAGCCATAATTTGTTATAAACATTTTGGGTGAAATGATTAAGAAATATCATATAGTTTTGTTCTGGATCAGTTTTTTTTTCTTTCCTGAAAACCTTGAAAAAATTACTTAAGCCATTAGTTTAATAAGGTGACGATTTGTCTTTTTGATTTCATCATGTTTTCCTTATTATCCGTGCAGCGCTAGCTAAAATTATTCAGCCCTCTTATATCTGGATATGGTGATTTGTGGTGACGGAGGAACAGCTTTAAAAGCAGTGTTGCTCAAACCTTTTCATGTCAAGGACCCCCCAAAATGACGGCTGGATGTGGACCCCCATCTCAAAATATATTTTGTTCCATCAACCTCCTCCAGACGCAAAGATTTGAGTTAAAAATGTTCGCTTTAAAAATAAATATATTTAAAGATTTGCAAAAATGTAAACGATAAAAAAAAAGAACAGATCTACAAGCTCATAGCGCGGCACGAAGTGACGCGCTATGAGCTTGTATATCTGCTATTTTTTAAAGGCCAAAGTAAAAAATGATGTTAGAACTGATTGTGACGCTATATTGACTCATTTTGCTGGGGACCAATTTAATTTTTTGTTTTACATTAACCACTTGAACCCTCGCATCCCTATTCTGGGGGGAACATTAGCCCAACATAGCAGATCTACAAGATCACAAACGCGTCTGCGACCAAAGAGGTTTGGTGTACAGGGAAAAAAAGAGCAGACCAAGTACCGAGAGCCAAAGGTAAAGTTTACAAAGTATTGAGGGTTTAAAGTGGTTAAAAATGTGTCTGAAAACACAACAACATTTAACATGATGAATCTAATATGTAGTGGGGGGGGGGGGTCCCTGCTTCATCTCTCTCTCTCAGCTAAGGGGTCCCTGAAACACATTGAAGAGCCCTGGTTTAGAGGCCATTGCATTGTGTTAGAAACCTGCATAGGCCTACACTTTTCGTGTTGCCGGGTAAAATTTGACCCATGATTTAACTCAGCCCAAAATACAAAAAGAATATATAATTTTCCTCCACCTCATAGCTGACTTGCTATGCATTCATATCCATGTAAACACATTTCAAAATATTATTTTGGGATAGGGTTAGGGTTTCATCTTTCAATGTAGCTAGTTTTCAATTATAAAAATTAAAATTAAAATAATATTCACTCATTACATGTCCTATAATGAAGACAATGGATAATTATGTTATCTAGCTATAATAGACTAATATTAGAACACACTTCCAAAAATAAAATACTTTTTTTAACTTTAAAAAGCTCACAATGCAACTCAACGCATTGTGAGCTTGTAGATCTGCTATTTTCAAAAGATGTGTATACATACAAGGACTTTTTTGCATAATGACTCTTTGCATAATGAGTACTTTAAGTACATTTTGATGACAATACTTTTGCACTTTACCTCAAGTACATTTTGAATTCTGGACTTTCACTTGTAACAGAATATTTCTACATTGCAGTATTGATATTTTTACTTAAAGGGATAGTTCACCCAAAAAAATATGTTTTTCTATATATTACGCACCCCATGGAGACTTGAATTCCTGGATATATTTTAGTTTTTGTTTCATTCCTAAGACAATAATTTGATGACCGGTTCCAGTTATGGTCTCTTTTCTATCTCCTACAATGGGTTTCGCACAAATCGGCCTCCTGGTGGCGCTATAACAGGCCTATGTGAAACATGTGGGGCAGAGGTTCTAAATTGGCATCCAGGGAGTGTGTGTGCGCAGTTTCGGAGCGACCGGGCCAACGGTGTCGGAGATTAGCCGCTCGCAGACGGACGGACGGACGGACAGACACATGGACAGACGGACGGACAGGGGGTAAAACATACTCTCGCCATGCCTTTCGGCCTGGCGGAGACAAACATATCCATGAATTCAAGTGTCCATGGTGTGTCTCAAAGAGGGTGCCGTGACACCAGTCCAGGGGTGCCTCAGAATGTTTTGATAATATTTGGAATTGATCCATAACACTTTTGCACCAAATCTCTTTGTCAAAAATAGCAGATCTACAAGCTCACAACGCATCGCAACGCGATGCGTTGTGAGCTTGTAGATCTGCTATTTTTGACGAATGTTCCACCCAGAGTGGTTAAACGTCAAGTATAGAATTATTTTCAACCTGCCCTAATGGAAATTGATATTCTCTCAAGTTTTCCTCATGACATACTGTATCTTAGGCGGAAATATTTACATTTATAAGTACCGTAAAATGACATAAATAGAGGGTCCTATAAGTAAGTAAGTAATAATGTAATTCAGGGGTGCCGTGGATGAAAAAGTTATTTACAGGGGTGACCTGGGCCAAAAAGGTTTGAGAACCACTGGACTAATCCATAGATACAAAAGTCATTTTGGGGTGAACTATCCCTTTAAGTAAAAAAAAAATAGTAGTTTTTCCACCACTGGGCATTGCCCCCCCCCCCCCCCTTGCCTATAAGCCTGTGATGTCCATGATGAACACGTTCAACTTCTCAGTCCCTGCAGCCCGTCTGGATGGTGGCCGTCATCCTGTAGACGTCGACGCCCTCGCGGACCAGGATCTCCTTGGCGTGCTGGACGGTGTGGTAGGGCAGGAAGCGGGAGCGGCCCAGGATCCAGGCGAAGTCCACGTGGAACAGATGCAGGATGTCTGTGCAGGAGTAGATCACCGCCACGCTGGAGTAGTCTGTGCTCAGGATCCAGTACGGACTGTAAGGGGTGACTGGGGGGGGGGGGGGGGGGAGAAGAAGAGAAGAGGAAGAAGTAGAGACAGAGAGAGAGTGAGAGAGACAGACAGACAGACAGACAGACAGACAGACAGACAGACAGACAGACAGACAGACAGACAGACAGACAGACAGAGACAGAGAGTGAGAGAGACAGAGTGAGAGAGACAGAGTGAGAGAGACAGAGAGTGAGAGAGAGAGAGAGAGAGAGAGAGAGAGAGAGAGAGAGAGAGAGAGAGAGAGAGAGAGAGAGACAGACAGACAGTGAGAGAGACAGAGAGTGAGAGAGACAGAGAGTGAGAGAGACAGAGAGTGAGAGAGACAGACAGACAGACAGACAGACAGACAGACAGACAGTGAGAGAGACAGAGAGTGAGAGAGACAGACAGAGTGAGAGAGACAGAGTGTGAGAGAGAGAGAGAGAGAGAGAGAGAGAGAGAGAGAGAGAGAGAGAGAGATTTTTTTTTTGATTTTTTAAAAAAAGCTTTATTTTCTATTAAATCATGACATTTTTAAACATGGCACACATCAGTTACAACCTAAAGCAGCACATAATTAAAGATCAACTGTTCATCCATAACAGAACACAGAGCCTCATTGTAGCACCACTGAGAGGTAAAAAGCTCAGTATCATTCATAAGTGAATAGAACCCAAAGTCAACTCTGATTCTGGCCTTTACCAAAGCTTTAAACAAGGGCAGCAGCCCCTCCCCTGAACCATTCAACACTTGACTTTTCCTGCTTTTGTAAATGGCCAGTTTGGCCTGTCCCACAACAAAATTCAAAACCTGCCATTTATTGGCATTTTCTTTTTTATATCCAGCACCAAGAATGAAAGCCATTTTGCACCACTCCTCATCGCAACTCAAAAAAAGTGTCTTTACGGTTTCAAACAGTTCTTGTAATCTGTAACCTTCCATGAAACAATGAAAAATTGTTTCCGGCTCATCACAGAAAGGGCACTTATTGGACACTGAGGGATTTATCCTGGAAACAAAACTGTTAACTCCCAGTGCTCCCTTCAATATCCTCCACTGTAGATCCCCTGATCTCTTGTTTAGGGGTGGCTTATACAACACCCTCCACACTGGTTTGCAATCGTCCTCCATCTTTAGCGCCTCTCTCCATACAGTGTCGGTTCTCCCACTCAGCTGTTTTTCGTTCAGAGCTTTTACACAATGTTTGTACATAGTTTTCCCCCCCAACATATACAGGTCCGTAATTGCCTCATTTTGTGGTCTAAAAAAACCCCCCATCAAGCCAGTTTGATCCACTTCAAGTCCCAACTCAGGGAACGGATCTCCTTCATCAGGGTGCTCCGTACCACTAAAGTAGTCCTGCAACATCTCCAGCTCCTCTTTACTCAGCCTCTTAAACCATTCCTTTAGGATGTCTCTGGTGTGTCGCCTCGACCTTAGACCCAGAAGAGAGGCCACTGCCTCTGTGTTGTAGAATCCTGGACCTGCTATATCCACAACATGTTTCAGTTTTACTGTCCCAGCCGACACCAACCGCTGGGTGAGCCCAGGTCTGCTTCCATCCTGCACATCCAGTCGGGCCCCATGTGTTAAAGGCTCCTCAAGGAGCCAGTGCAACGAAGCTGCAGGTTCCAGCCTGTTCCATTTAAAAAGAGTCCAAGCCCTAAACAGTCCCTGATAAAATGGAGGCAATTCACACAACCTTAAACATTTACAATCTGCCAAAAACAAAGATGCATCTAGCCCCAAACCTGCTATTCTCCTTAATATTTTGGTCATTACTGATCTCCAAACCACATCAATGCTTCCCGTGAGGTACTCTTGTATGAACTGCAACCTGAAAGCTGCTGTTCTGCTTTCTAGGTGAATTAACCCCTGACCTCCTTCTTCCTTGGGCAGATAGAGCACACTTTGTGGAACCCAATGCATGTTGTCCCAGAAGAAATTAATCATCAGTGACTGCACTTTTTTTAACAGACCAGCAGGAGGCTCCATACATTTAAGCCTGTGCCAAAGAGTTGATGCCACCAAATTATTAATAATCAGGACTCTTCCTCTGTATGACATTTGCGGTAAGAGCCACCTCCACTTTGTCAACTTCCCCTCCACCTTCTCCACCACTCCTTCCCAATTCTTCTCTTCAGTCTGTTTATCCCCCAAATAAACCCCCAGATACTTTAAACCTCCCCTCCTCCACGTTAACCCTCCTGGTAACTTAGGTAAACCTGCAGACCACCTCCCAACTGCTAAAGCCTCGCTTTTGGCCCAGTTTACCTTTGCAGATGAGATTTTACCAAAAGTATTGACTATATTTCCTAACCTTGTCACCTCGTCTTGATTCTTTATAATGACAATAATGTCATCTGCATATGCCGATAACATAAAGCGTGTGCTAATACCAGGTATACTCAAACCATCAATTTTGGATCGAATATTATGCAACATAGGTTCAATTGACAAAGAGTAGAGCATACCTGACATTGCACACCCCTGCCTAATTCCCCGTGTTGCTTTAAACGGTTTGCACAAACCCCCATTAAATTTCAGTACACTTTCAATGTCCTCATACATCACCTTAATCCTGGCGATAAAACCATCACTGAGGCCGTACCTCTGCAGAATTTTCCAGAGGTAACAGTGCTCAGCGCGGTCAAACGCCTTCTCCTGGTCCAACGAAACCAGACCAGCATCTAAACCCAAAGAACTGGAGACGTCCAAAAGGTCTCGAATTAGTGACACATTGTCAACAATGGACCTGCCGGGCACACAGTACGTTTGGGTCCGGTGAATGACCTGGTCCATCACCTTCTTCAGCCTATTGGCCAGGACTTTGGACAGCAGCTTGTACTCTGTGCACAACAGAGAGACCGGCCGCCAGTTCTTTATCTCCTGCAGGTCACCCTTTTTTGGCAACAGGGTCAGAACTGCCCTCCTGCAGCTCTGAGGCAGAAAGGAGTCTTTAAAGCACTCGTTGAAGACATCCAGAATATCCACTTTCAGTATATCCCAAAAGGCTTTGTAAAAGTCAGGTGGTAGACCATCAATGCCCGGGGCCTTACCCCCCTGCATGCTCTGCAGTGCTGCATGTAGCTCCTCTGTAGTCAGAAGACCCTCCAGCTCCTTGTTGGTCTCTTCAGAGACTCTGGGCAGTCCATCGCAGAACAAGTCAAAAGCCTCCTCATCCTCACTGTACTCACTGCTATAAAGGTGAGAATAGAAGTCCACAGCTCTCTGCCGGATGTCACCGGCTTCAGTGAGCAGTTGCCCTTTTGCAGAGCGCAGAGCATGAATGAATCTGCTCTGTCCCTTCCTTTTCTCCAGGCTGAAAAAGAACTTTGACGGTGAATCCATTAGTGCTTCGCTCTGGAAGCGGGACCGAACCAGCGCCCCCTGCGCTTTAGAGCCCAGCAGGTCTGCCAATACGGCTTTTTTATACTTGAGGTCATCAATACTGCCTCGACTTTCGGTGGCCGCTGCAACATTCTGCAGCTCCACTATTTCAATCTCCAGATCATTCATGGATCTGGTGATGTTACGAGAGACATTGAAAGTGTACTGTTGACAAAACATCTTAATTTCCACCTTTCCACATTCCCACCATTGTTTCAATGAACCAAACTCTCTCTTTCTTGATTGAAAACCATTCCAAAGAAAAGTAAAACACTCTCTAAAGTGCTCATCTAATAAAAGGGCAGTATTGAAGTGCCAGTATGCAGATTTGTGCTTAACATTTGCAATAAAAATATTACACAAGACCATTGAATGGTCTGAAAAACCCACAGGCAGTATAGTACACTTTTTGAAAGTACTGAAATGGTGCTTAAAACAGTACAGTCTGTCTAACCTGGCCATGGACAAAACATTGTCTCTGCACTGGACCCATGTGAATTGTCTTTGCTTGTCATGCATTTCTCTCCACACGTCAGTTAAAGCATGAGTTTCGACAAGCCGCTTCATGGCTCGTTTTGAAGGACCATGAGGCTCAACATGATTCCTGTCAATGAAATCATCTTCCGTACAGTTAAAGTCACCGGCCAAAAACAAAAACTCTTCAGGCCCACACTGATTCAAAACAGTATTGAGTTCACCTAAAAACTGAACTCTAACAGGTCCCAGGTTAGGAGCATACACATTAATAAATGCCATTGTAAAAAGTTCATATTTGGCCCTGACCACTATTAGTCTGCCCTTTACTAACTCCTCAACCTCATAGGACTTAGGCAAGAAATCTTTGGAAAAGAGAAGTGCCACTCCACCACTGTTATTGTGGAGATGGCTTAGGACAACCTCCCCTTCCCACTCCCTCTTCCAGTCAATCTCATTCAAAGAGTCACTGTGCGTTTCCTGAACTAAAGTGACATTAATGTTTTTTAATTTGACCATTTCAAAAAAGCTCACTCTCTTCCTCACATCTCTGGCCCCATTTAAATTAAGTGTGGCAACCCTGAAATCACTCATGATTTTTGATGTGAAAAAACAACCAAAAATAAACCCCACAGAAGACAACCAGCCTTACAATGCATCTGTGCTTTCATTTCTTTTCCTTAGTTTCGTTATCATTTTTCTCAGTCTACATACCTCCTGAGAGGTATAGCCACTGTCTCCTTTTTCCTTCATTTGAGACCTGACAGACTTTAAAAACAAATCTTCATCCTCAAAATGCTCTGCAACTTTTACACCTTTCATGTTCTTGGTTATTTGCAGGAACCTTTGAATTTGCCGAATTTCATAATGTTTCTCCTGTGGCTCACCATACTCTTGTGCCTTAATAAAAGGACCAAACAGAGACTGGGAAGACAAGCTAGAAGGAGGCTGGCTGTCTTCATAACACACATCCCCCCACTCTTCATCTCCTCCTCCCCCCTCCTCATCCTCTTCCTCCCCCTCCTCTTCCTCCACCCCCTCTGCACCTCCATTGTTAGGCACACACTCTGTCTGTTCTTGCTGCGCAACAATATCCAATTTTATGCCTTTCATTGCCTGAGAATCACTACTGCGTTCTCCTTTTCTTTTGAGAGTCTTGCTCTCTGCACCTATTTCCATCTGATCTATCTCTGCTGTTTCTATGCTGTTATTCTCCACGTTCCCTACCTGCCTGACATCTGCTGTAGGCTCACTCTGAGTTTGTGACAGTCCTCCACTGTCCTCCTGCTCCTCACGTTCCTCTCCTGTCCCCGGTGCCTGCTCTTCCCTCACACCATCTTGACCATGATCTTGACCATGAACCTGGCCCTGCTGCGCATCTCCCTCCGCCTCTGATGAGAGGGACTCCTCATCAGACTCTCTCTCGGGACAGGCACGGGCTAGATGCCCCGCCTCCCCGCACCCAAAGCACCTCAAAGCACCAGAGTTCGCATAAACTTTATAATCAAAATTATCGACTTTAACGCTAAACACCAGACTGAGCTCCTCATCCCTCCTATTGAGAATCATAAGAAGTGATCGCCTGTGCGACACAACGTGCTTTAGTAGCGGAGACTTGCACCCCGACGGTTGCTTCTTGATCGCGGAAATAATCTTTCCAAACCTGGATAATTCTCTGGCCAAATCCGCGTCTTTAACGAACGGCGGAACATTAGAAATAGTGACTCTCGTAGCTGGTGTAGCGAGGGGAGACACTGAAACAAATGAACCGTTAATCACAATGCCTCTCTCAACCAGAGTATTAGCTTTGTCAACGCTGTCAACAAAAATAACAATCGCGCTGTTCATTCGAGCGGCAGATTTAACACTGTTATATCCGACCACTTTGCCAACAGCTAATCCACATTGTTCTACTGAACACGGGATAGCAGTGGCGATCCTAATGCCGTGCTTCCTTGTCAGCCCGGTCATGTTCATGGCCAAGTTTAACAAACAATGCGCCCAGCACGGCGGCTGCCGGCTGGCCGCAAAACGAAAACTAAATTAAACGAAGTCCACTATGACACCTATTTATAAACAAAGAATCAGAAAGAAAAATATTCAGAAAACACTCACTCCACAGAGATAATAAACAAATACGCTCTCGCACGCTCAACAGCACTTCCACACTCAGAGAGAGAGAGAGAGAGAGAGAGAGAGAGAGAGAGAGAGAGAGAGAGAGAGAGAAAGAAAGAGACAGACAGACAGTGAGAGAGACAGAGAGTGAGAGACAGAGAGTGAGAGAGACAGAGAGTGAGAGAGACAGAGAGTGAGAGAGACAGAGTGAGAGAGACAGAGAGTGAGAGAGAGAGAGAGAGAGAGAGAGAGAGAGAGAGAGAGAGAGAGAGTGAGAGAGACAGACAGACAGACAGACAGACAGACAGACAGACAGACAGTGAGAGAGACAGAGAGTGAGAGAGACAGACAGAGTGAGAGAGACAGAGTGAGAGAGATAGAGAGAGAGAGAGAGAGAGAGAGAGAGAGAGAGAGAGAGAGAGAGAGAGAGAGAGAGAGAGAAAGAAAGAGACAGACAGACAGTGAGAGAGACAGAGAGTGAGAGAGACAGAGAGTGAGAGAGACAGAGAGTGAGAGAGACAGAGTGAGAGAGACAGAGAGTGAGAGACAGAGAGAGAGAGAGAGAGAGAGAGAGAGAGAGAGAGAGAGAGAGAGAGAGAGAGAGAGAGAGAGAGAGAGAGAGACAGACAGACAGTGAGAGAGACAGAGAGTGAGAGAGAGAGAGAGAGAGAGAGAGAGAGAGTGAGTGAGTGTGAGAGAGACAGACAGACAGTGAGAGAGACAGAGGAAGAAGTAGAGACAGAGATACACATTACAACTTGTTCAAAACACATGCTGCCAGGATATTAACCAGGACAAGACAATGTGATCACATCAGAAGCGCCAACTGCAGTACTAGCTGCTGAAAACCCATTGCTATGCATCCAGACAGGGTCATTCCTGTGTTAATTCATGTTGCAAATGGTAGTTTTTGATGGATGACGCGAGGTAGACGCACTCACGGGCGCACGAGCAACGCAAACAACCCCCACCTCCAGTACACCTCTGCTGTCCCGCTAATAGACGAGCCAGCAGCTCAACCCAAACTAAGGTCCCCTTTACACGACAACGGTCTCACCAAACCCACTACTGTTTGTTTTTTAAATAAAATTGTTAACTTCCTGTTTATTTTGCTATTTTCATTAAGATGAAAACCCGGACTGGATCCAAGGATCCGGATCTTCAAATGGTAAAATCAGCAGGAAGGTGACATTTTTATTTAAAACAACAGTAGTGGGTTTGGTGATGTTCTATATTGTCTGAATCAGCTTTTGATTGCGTTTGTTTATGTGCTAAAAGAGTGACTTTGAGATCTGTATTACTGTACAATGAGGAGCATATTTTGAATGATCAATTTCTAATCAATAGAACAATTATTTTTGATGTATTGTTCACTTTTAGAGTTACAAGGTAACTACACAACCCAAACCTCTACCAAAGTGGTCTTGCCCTTTAGTGGTCTTGCCTACACACGTAGGCACGCATACACATACAGATACTCACTCGCACGCCCGCACCCACACCAAGATCAACAGGACCACGATGGAAATAAGCTTCTGGCTTTCTTGTGTCTATCCTTTTGACTATTCCCTGTGTACATTGTTTTTATTATGTGCAAATTGTCAATAAATAATTCAATCAATCAATCAATCAATCAATCAATGTGTGATTTGTACGCATGTATGCATGTATATACATTGCAGTTATTTTTTTATGTACTGCTTGTTTTCATTCACAGCCCTATGGGATATGTTTTGTGATATTGGGGTAAAATAACATTTGATTTGACTTGACTTGAGACAGACAGAGCGTGAGAGAGACAGATATGAGGCAGGAAGGACAGACAGACAGACAGACAGACAGACAGACAGACAGACAGACAGAGACAAACACTGGTCATGAGTCACAGATAGAGGCAGACCTGAGGTCATACAAGGTTTCTCTCTCATATGACCTGATGACATCATAGTCTCTGACTCCACTGTGTCATGAGTCTAAAGGTTGCTCATCAGTGTCCATTTTACATACATTCTTCAACACTAAGCTAACGCTGCTATACAATAACACGAGTTACAACGAGAGAGCAATGGGTCCATTACAGTCTATCCTGCTATGCTCAGGCACCTTAGTTTGTTTCTTATCTCAGGTACTTTGTAAATATGTAGATAACTTGTTTTTGGCCTTCTATTGTTCTCTTGTTCGATCTCCTTCCCACTTGCCCCCCTACCCCTCTTCTTCTTCTCTCCCCCCACTCTTCTTTCTACGGAATTTAACGTTGCGATGGGAGTGATGTACAAAAAACTAATTTCACCCACTTTTTTACCTTGTAAACCTGTGATGTGACAATAAAACTGATTCTGATTCTGATTCTTTTAGGGTGGGCTCCCACCGCACTTTTATTTTACCTCTGGGGTGGAATCTGCCAATGCTTTGTCAATGTAAATGCGTGGATTCACGCAAGAGCGGATTTTTCCGCACGTCGCGCAGACCGTGCATTTATCCGCTCTACACGACTTGTCCATTTGAAGCATAAAACTGCTGGAGGCAGGAGCTGCTTTTCCTCCTCTGTCCAATCGGGTGAATCAAAGGCGGACCGTCCCAAGACTCAGGAAGCACCATGGTGTCAATGCAGAAGGCGGAGAGGGCTACGGGGAGTGTCCTGAAAGTGAGTGACAGGTGTGTCGCTCCCGTTTTTTAGAATCCCCTGGCTACAAAAAACTGTGGCCGCGTTGACACAAACTAGCGTTTAACAGCAGCCCACCATGCTTTGGTGGGAGCGCGCCCTTAGGATGTCAAAAGCACGTTTTAGTATTATGATATCTGATTTGTTTTGCTCCTAGCGTTGCCCAGAGGGAGGGTTGGCGGTGGACGGTGGATGTCACAAACGTACCCGTGGCCCCTGGGTGCCACAGGCACCCCGTTGCTCCAATCCACACCAAGCTTATAGGAACAAACACTGCTCAGGGGTCTGCCGTGAAAATAGTCACAACCAAAAAACAACTAAATTGCACTCGTCTGGGAAACTACAGCAGTGTTTAACCATTGCTCTGATCAGCGTGATATATATATAGGGCTGGATTTGAAGGCTGAGCAGCGACCTGAGAATCTAGTTTGTACAAAATGCAGAGTATACAAATGTAATATTTCACATTTTACGAGTTTTACGAGCAGTAGTAGTAATAGTAATGTTGGTGGTGAAGTGTCCTAATATAATAATGCAAAGAGAAAAGTCTCACAGTAGGAGAAGCTGACTCCAATCTTGGCCTGTTCTCTGGGGTCTGCGATGGTTGCTGACCCTTCAACTACCCTCCACTTGTCCTTACTGAGAGAGAGAGAGAGAGAGAGAGAGAGAGAGAGAGAGAGAGAGAGAGAGAGAGAGAGAGAGAGAGAGAGAGAGAGAGAGAGAGAGAGAGAGAGAGAGAGAGAGAGAGAGAGAGAGAGAGAGAGAGAGAGAGAGAGAGAGAGAGAGAGAGAGAGAGAGAGAGAGAGAGAGAGAGAGAGAGAGAGAGAGAGAGAGAGAGAGAGAGAGAGAGAGAGAGAGACACACACACACACACACACACACACAGAGAGAGTTAATTTAATAGTTAACTAAATGTAATATGTGCTTTCATCCGTATTATATGGTGTATGGCATTGGTTCTCAAAGTGGGGTCCGGGGACACCAGGGGGTCCCCAGCTAAATGATTTATAGGAACCAAATGGACCCTTATAGGTCTGTAACTCTGAGAGTGTACAAATGGAACCAAATGGACCCCAACGGGTCCATTTGGTTCCATTTGTACACTCTCAGAGTTAAATTAACATTGATTTTACAATATAAATTGGGGTCCCAGAGATAGAAATGCCATTAAATGGGGGTCCGTAGCCTAATGCATGTCAAACTGGGGGGGGTCCTTAAATTACAATGACTGAGAATCACTGCTAGAGCCGTAAAAATATTCTCATATGGGGGTCCCTGGCTTATCTTTTCAAATGGGGGTCCGCGGGCTAATAAGTGTCAATTTGGGGGTCCTTGACATGAAAAAGTGTGGTGTATGGACATTCTGCATACGTACTAGAACTGGGAGTTGAGAACCCTGATGGTTCCGTCGGCTCTTATGTCATAGTTGGCCTCGATGCACTTCCCTCTCTCGAAGCTGGCAGGAAGTTTCTCAATCTCATACCATCTCCCCAGGTACTGTTGGTTAGATAGGCCAGGTTACCATTCACAATATACAATGTAGGCCTTTAGCAGACGCTCTTAATCCAGAGAGATTTAAGGTAAACAAGGAGAACACAAGGTAATGCATCAAATGCATAGAAATAGTCATCTAGGATCATAGGTAAACCAAGAACCTTTCATCAGTCTAACAGTAGGCTAGAACAGGGGTCTTCAACAGGGGGTCCGGGACCCCTAGGGGGTCCTCAGAGTTACTACAGGGGGTCCGCCAAATCTTTGTGTCATGTTGTTGTTGTTTTTTTTTTTTTTTACCTTAAACATTGACTGCCGGAGTTTATTCATAATTTATTCACCCACTGCCAGGGTTTTTAATCATTTTTTTATAGAAAAAAAATGAATTATTTGTCCGTTTATTTTTTAACATTGAAGTGAATGGATTTGAAAAAATAAAACATTTTATATCTCCTTATTCGTTGAGAATAACAACACAAATGTTATACTCAAAAATTAGAGAAACATTTTTAAAAAAATAATTAAAAGGGGAGAATTCTCCCCTTTGGCGGTTGATGTGTTAACCACTTAAACCCTAGCATCTTTTTTTTCTGAGGAGAACTTTAGCCAAAAATAGCCGATCTACAAGCTCGGCTATTTTTGGCAAAGAGGTATAGGTGTAGAGGGGGAAAAAGAGCAGACCAAGTGAACAAAAAAGGTTTAATCTAAAACACAATTTTATAAAATATAGAGGGGGTCCCTCCCTGCTTCATCTCTCATCTATACGATATGTAGTGGGGGTCCCTGCCTCATCTCTCTCTCAGCTAGGGGGTCCCTGCTTCATCTCTCTCTCAGCTAGGGGGTCCCTGCTTCATCTCTCTCTCAGCTAGGGGGTCCTTGGCCTGAAAACGTTGAAGACCCCTGGGCTAGAATATAATGAAATAAAATAATCTGTACATTGCAAATATACACACTATAGGATGCCAGGTCAACAATGACCTGTCATCTGTCTGCATAACATGCTAATGTTAATCTAAGTTACATTATTTAGTCTTTGCATAATCCTGCAAGGCCGTCGAGGCTGGGGCAAGTGCTACGGGCTGAGATTGAGTCTGAAGAGGTTAGTCTGCAGATTACGGCAGAATATTGGGAGTGAGTCTGCATTTCTGACTGCGATGGGGAGTTTGTTCCACATTTTGGGAGCCAGAAGGGAGAAGAGTCTGGGAACGTGTGGAGCGTTGTCCCGGATGTTTTAGGGCAGGGGTTCTCAACCTTTTCAGGCCGTGACCCCCCAAATAATCATCTTTGATAAGCACTTAGAGCTGTAGAAGTTGAGGCATAAGGTTTTGTTTGACTCGGTTTTGCAGAGACATGTTGTGAAAATCGCCGATCTACATGGATAGCAGATCTAAAATAGCAGATCTACAAGCTCAAGCTACAAGCTGCGAGGCGTTGTGAGCTTGTAGATCTGCTATTTTCATGTTTGTCTTTCTTATATTATTTGACAATTTGGCCAATGTTGTTTTTTACCCGTACTTTTTTAGGTATTCAAAAGGTCTTAAAAGTCCTTAAATTGTCTCTTCACTGACATCTGGGGACCCCCCCCCCAAAATCATGTGTCTGTCTGTCTGTCTGTCTGTCTGTCTGTCTGTTACCGGCTGAATGTTGAAGTTAGGCTGAATCATGGGGTCAGGACACGGTCCCCAGTGATAGCTCTGAGCCGCCAGCAGGGGGAGCACCAGCAGCAGGAGGCAGACAGGAGATGGCATTCCTTCACAGAGAGAGAGAGAGATGATCACAATGCAGTTTAGATTACATTAAATGAAATCCTTTTATTTTCCACATATTCAAGGCATCAACACAATACAAAAACATAAATGAATGAAGCATTCAAACATAGGATAGTCTCTCAAAAGGAAACATGGACATTAATTTATCATACCATAAAAATGTATTAATCATGACCTATATTTATAGGCCTTAAATCACTGTAGTAATTTCTAAGGACAAAAAAAACGTTCAAGGAATATCCCTTATTGTAGTTTTGCACACACACTACACTTGCACTACATTTAAGTCTATACCATAAAGATACATATTATGTAATGTATTGCACATTCTACACAGCCAGATAGTCTACTAAAGCCTACTAACTAAATTATTCTCTCATTACATTACAGTCATTTGGCAGACGCTTTTATCCAAAGCGACTTCCAGTAAGTGAATTCAACATAGGTAGGGAACAAAACTACTAATCACCAGAAGTCTGAAGTGCATTCTCTACTAAAACAAGCAACTAAGAGTATACCTAGTGCTAAGGTAAAAGTGCAATATATCAGCTACCTACTTTCTTAAACAGATGAGACAAATAGGAAAATCAAATGAGAAAGAGTTAAACCAATAAGTGTATCAAATAAACAAGATCCAATAAGACAAGAGCTCGTACAAACAATTGACAACAAGTAGGCAAGTCTAAGAGGAAGGGTCAGGGAAGCGTTTTCTGAAGAGGTGGGTTTTCAGCCTGCAGCGATGGGCAGTGATTCTGCTGTCCTGACATCAGTGACTCTGCTGTCCTGACATCAGTGTCTCTGCTGTCCTGACATCAGTGACTCTGCTGTCCTGACATCAGTGTCTCTGCTGTCCTGACATCAGTGACTCTGCTGTCCTGACATCAGTGACTCTGCTGTCCTGACATCAGTGTCTCTGCTGTCCTGACATCAGTGTCTCTGCTGTCCTGACATCAGTGACTCTGCTGTCCTGACATCAGTGTCTCTGCTGTCCTGACATCAGTGACTCTGCTGTCCTGACATCAGTGACTCTGCTGTCCTGACATCAGTGTCTCTGCTGTCCTGACATCAGTGTCTCTGCTGTCCTGACATCAGTGACTCTGCTGTCCTGACATCAGTGTCTCTGCTGTCCTGACATCAGTGTCTCTGCTGTCCTGACATCAGTGAGGAGTTCCAGCAGAGTCACTCTCCCATATTGTGTACTCCTCATTGCTGCTAAAGAGTAGGCCACACCCACAGCTGTCTTTCTTTCCTGTATTATAGCCAACTATATGTAATATTTATTTTCATGAGGCGTACTGCATGCCTATATATTATCACTACCCTGTATGATTGAGTGACAAATAAACCCTCTTGAAACTCTTGAACTTTGAATAGTTTTGTGTCATCGTTTAAAATACTGTATTATCTCATAGTGAAACACTTCATAATGGTGTAAATGAGGGGTCTTCAACAGGGGGTCCGGGACCCCTAGGGGGTCCTCAGAGATACTGTAAGGTGGGCCGCCAAATCTTTGTGTGATAGGGACTTAATGTATTTATGTTTACATTAACCACTCAAACCCTCACATCTCAATTCTGGGGGTGGGGACATTAGCCGAAAATAGCAGATCTACAAGCTCACAACGCGTCGCAGATGTGTTGTGAGCTTGTAGATCTGCTACTATTGGCAAAGAGGTTTGGTGCACAAGGAAAAAAGAGCAGACCAAGTACAGAGCCAAAGGCCAAGTTTACAAAGTATTGAGGGTTTAAGTGTTTAAATGTCTGAAGACACAATGCATTTAACATGAATCCAATGTGTAGTGGGGGTCCCTGCTTTATCTCTCTCTCAGCTAAGGGGGTCCCTGCTTTATCTCTCTCTCAGCTAAGGGGTCCCTGCTTCACCTCTCTCTCAGCTAAGGGGGTCCTTGGCCTGTAAAAAGTTGAAGACCCCTGCTTTACATGTAACGACCAGAATCACCTGCCATTAACCATTAAATACACCTGACAGGCAGAACGATTATTATCTACCTCTATGGATAATTACTGTAGACGTCACACACATACATGAAACTATGCTGCAGAACATGCTATAAATAGGAGCCAGGGGTGGAAAAAGTACTCTTTTTTTTACTTAAGTAAAAGTATCCATACTAGTAAATACTCTGTTGCAAGTAAAAGTCCAGAATTCAAAATGCACTGGAGTAAAAGTACAAAAGTAGAAAGCAGTCACTATGCAGAATGTCCCTTTTCACAAGTTTTCACATGTATAAAATGTATAAAAATCCTTTGAAATTAGCAGATCTACAAGCTCGATGCGACGCATTGTGAGCTTGTAGATCTGCTATTTTCAAATGGCCGAAATGTATTCAGGGCTGAAGTGGTTAATGTATATGTTTTGTAATAATAATCTAAATCTACAAAGTAACTAGTAACTAAAGTTGTGAAATAATTGTAGTGGAGTAAAAGTACAATATTTGCCTCTGAGATGTTAGTGGAGTAGAAGTAAAAGTACTGAAAATTGGAAACACCCCCGGCAAAGAACAGCGCTTGAGTAAATGTACTTAGTTACTTTTCACCACTGAATAGGAGCTTTGCCTTGTTTTGATTACAAAACAAAGTGAAGAATGTGTAAGCCCATCCTACAGAGACGTCTCATAACTCTGTACATTATGTCATGTTGTCATACTGGTTATTCTGCTTTCATGTACAGCTCTGGGCCCCTTGGACTATATAGGCGGTGGTGGAAAGTAACTAAGTACATGTACTCAAGTACTGTAGGCCTACTTAAGATTTTGAGTTTTTATTTTTTTTATTGTTTTAGCTTTACTGGAGTATTTCCAATTTTCAATACTTTTACTTCTACTCCATTACATCTCAGAGGCAAATATTGTACTTTTTGCTCCACTACAATTATTTAAAACCTTTAGTTACTTTGTAGATTTTAATTATTATTAAAAAAAACAAATACATTATAACAACTTCAGCCCTATTTACTCTCTGGCTATTTGAAAACAGCAGATCTACAAGCTCACAACGCTTCGCGATGCGACGCGTTGTGAGCTTGTAGATCTGCTATTTTCAAAATATTGTAATACATTTTATTACATAGGCTACGATTACCTTGTGAAACAGGACATTCTGCAAAATTATTACTTTTACTTTTGGTACTTTAAGTCTATTTTGATGCCAATACTTTTGTCATTTTACTTAAGTAAATTTAGATTATTCTTTTTTACAGAGTGTTTCTACATTGCAGTATTGATAGAAATGCAGTACCCTTTTCCACCACTGGAGAGAACATACATAATGTGCCATTGTATAAAAGGCACCATAATATCACATGACCTGAATAGTCCAATTATAGCAATAACATGACAATAGATTATAGTCACCAGAAAGACAAAAACACTATAAGTTTAATACAATGCCAGGTAGGCCTACTAATATAGTCGTGCATGTCCAGGCACGGTGTTTCCCATTTCTAAATAATTAATATCAAATATTAACAATATCTCCAATTTCATTTATAGCCAATAAAGACAGACATTTGAGGACAAAATGTGAAAATAATGTAATTACTGGATGGCTACATGCAGTGGTGGAAAGTAACTAAGTACAAGTACTCGAGTTTAGGTATTTGTACTTCCCTTGAGCATTTCTAATTTCCAGTACTTTTACTTCTACTCTTCTTATTTGAAGACTTTAGTCACTAGTTACTTTGTAGATTATTATCACAAAACACCAATTAACCTCTTCAGCCCTATATACATTTCGGCCATTTGAAAATAGCAGATCTACAAGCTCACAGTGAGCTTGTAGATCTGCTATTTTCAAAAGATGTGTACACATTTGACCACTTGAAATGGGATATTCTGCATAATGAGGAGTTTCTACTACATTCTGATGCCAACACTATTACACTTTTACTCAGGTACATTTTGAATTCTGTACTTTAGCTTGTAACAGAGTATATACAGTATTGATGCTTTTACTTAAGTAAAACATGTGAGTATACTTTTTCCACCACTGGCTACATGTTAATTGCCACTCGCTCACTCTGTCCCTAGGTCTCTCACTCACTCACTCACTCACTCACTCACTCACTCACTCTGTCCCTAGGTCTCTCACTCACTCATTCATTGTATTCATTCCAGGTTATTTGCAGTATAGGCTAGAAATATAAAATAAACGACATTAAAAACCTGTCTTTTCTTACCTCGCATGGACTCAGGTTCAAGGGCAGAGAGAATCCAGTGGATCCAGTAGATCTGTAAGTACAGAATGAAGAGTGTCTGTGTGTTCAGCACAGAGCTCAGTGGTGTGTGTGTGTGTGTGTGTGTGTGTGTGTGTGTGTGTGTGTGTGTGTGTGTGTGTGTGTGTGTGTGTGTGTGTGTGTGTGTGTGTGTGTGTGTGTGCAGCACAGAGCTCAGTGGCGCTGTCTCACTGCGTCATTACGCACTGAGGGCCTGAGGCCAGTGGTGTGAAGTAACTAAGTACATTTACTCAAGTACTGTACTTAAGTACAATTTTGAGGTACTTTTACTTTACCGGAGTATTTACGGTTTTCAGTACTTTTACTTCTACTCCAGTAGGCCTACATCTCAGAGGAAAAATAGCCACTACAAGTATTTGAGAGCTTTAGTTACTAGTTACTCTGTAGATTTTGGATTTACAAAACCACTTAAGACCTGTATACATTTTGGCCATTTGAAAATAGCAGATCTACAAGCTCACAATGCGTCGCGATGCATTGTGAGCATTTCTGACAGAGTGTTTCTTCATTACAGTGTTGATACTTTTATTTAGGTAACAAAATGGAGTATTTTTTTTCCACCCCTGCCCAAGGCGAGGCACCACGAGGCAGGTGATTAGTTAAATTGTCATCATGCGCACATTCCATACTGACAACACACCACACAATACAGAGTCTTTTCCATTGTCTGTCTGTCTGTCTGTCTGTCTGTCTGTCTGTCTGTCTGTCTGTCTGTCTGTCTGTCTGTCTGTCTGTCTGTCTGTCTGCCTGCCTGCCTGCCTGCCTGCGTGCGTGTGTGTGTGTGACCTTAAGTTCCTCCACTAAGAACCAGTGACATTGGGTCAAGTTCTTTCA
The DNA here is from genome assembly GCF_963454915.1 of Gymnoscopelus microlampas. Taxonomy (NCBI): domain Eukaryota; kingdom Metazoa; phylum Chordata; class Actinopteri; order Myctophiformes; family Myctophidae; genus Gymnoscopelus; species Gymnoscopelus microlampas. The sequence goes on along the minus strand of NC_139959.1, from coordinate 39,011,189 downwards.
CAAGGAGCATAGGCGGCGGGTGAGCTTGACAATTCGGAGTTTCTTTTTGTTTTTTGATTACTTTATTTCGGTTTTAGGGTTAGGTTATTTAATTCTTATTTTTGCCTACTGATTTATTATCAAAACATTTACTAAATAATGCTGCACACATTATATATAATTTGCACAATTCCTAGAATTTCCCAGCGTAACATTTGGGAAGGCTTAGCCTACCCTAGCCTTCATTACCCGCCGCCTATGACACTGAGTGAAGAGACTAAACCTCTCCACCTCCACGTCGCTCGTCAGCGTGTCCATCACAGTAAAGCCAGTGTAATCACACACACCTGGGCCTCATATAGAGCATCGCAGTTGCGCAGAATCCGGGTGCCCGAAGTAAATACTCAATTTTTCCCATTGACTTTTCCAAAAATATTTATATCAATGAATTTAAGCCTAGAATCAAGCCATCCAGGATTCTGGTGAATCATGACCATAAAACCTTTTTTTCTGTGATTTTTTAAATTTTATATTTAATGATATGATATACTATGTTTAATAAATACCCTTTGTTTTGCCGTTTTCAAAAAAGTTTTTTCACAGAATCAAACGTTTTATGGTCATGATTCACCAGGATCCTGGATAGCTTGATTCTAGGCTTAAATTAATTTATATAAATATTTTCGGAAAAGTCAATGGGAAAAATGCATTGAGTATTTACTTCCGGCAACTGGAAGTGGGCGGGAACTGCGACGGGTGGGCGTGCCAGTAGGACTGGTGTGTCTTAAAGAAATATCCACGTTTTAAGCGAGGTGGGGTCAAGGGGGGTCAAGGCATACATGTAGGCATACATATGAAATATGTATGGGTGGAGAGATAGTCTCTTCACTCAGAGAACAAAGTGTCACCTTGCTAAACTAATGGCCTAAGTCATTTTTTGAGGACAATGATATGTTTGCCTAAGTCGCCCATCTCCTAATTGAAAAGGATCCTGTTCACTCCCCTTTTAGTGTAATGGCCTAACTCCCTAGTGTGGCCAAAACAGGACTTTTTTTGGCCTAAGTCACATGGTTTTTGTGACCAAATTATTTACTGTTTTAGGCCATTTTGTATTTTTTTCTGTTTTTTTTTGGCCTAAGTCAGATTTAATCCTATTTAAACCTATTTAAATGTTAACCTAAGACAATGTTATTTCTATTTAAATAGTCATAATTTGTTATAAACAATTTGGGTGAAATGATTAAGAAATATCACACACTATAGATCAGATCAGTGCTATATGAGTGGATCACATACAGACACTTTGCTTTTATTCCAGGTGATCATCGCCATGCTGGCTTGTGGTGGACATTTTTGACAAAATTCTAATTTTGCCATGGACATACAATATAGATAAACACATGAAGAGCTAGCCCTAAATGACCACTACAGGTCTGTAACTCTGAGCGTGTACAAATGGAACCAAATGGACCCTTGCGGGTCCATTTGGTTCCATTTGTACACTCTCAGAGTTATGGGGGTCCTTGAAAATAATCCACTGCACCAGTGGACTCATTAGCTAATACATTATACAGTGTCATAGTAAATCAGTGTCATACATATTCTGAAGACAACCTGGAGACTGACATTCAGTAATTGGGTGTTATGATCAAAATATGAGCATTATAATGTTGTGTGTAAAAACAAAATCAAGCATTTGGCACAGACAAGGCCAAGTCTTGACCTTGTTCAGAGCGTTAGTGAGTTCTCTCTAACGCCCTGGAAGACCCTCTACAAGGAATTCCACTGTCCTGTGAGGGCTCAACAGTAGTGAAAATAAACAAAACCATTTCACTGCTCACCTAAACAAAGGCTGTTTTTTGTTGTTGTTGAAAGTCTGTTCTCGGAGGTGGGAAGTCTCTCAGCACCCCACCTTCTCTGTAAAATACACCTTTTGGCCAGAAAAGAAAATATTTCACCGGAAGGAAAAATCTGGTCAATAGAAAAATTCCATTGACCAGATCTGTAGAGGGCAGTGGAGCAACCAAATTTTTTTTTTTACTTCCGGTGAAATATTTTCTTTTCTGGCCAAAAAGTGTATTATACAGAGAAGGTGGGGTGCTGAGAGGCTTCCCACCTCCGAGAACAGACTTTCAACAACACAAAACAGTCTTTGTTTAGGTGAGTAGTGAAATGGTTTTGTTTATTTTCACTACAGTTGGAGCCCTCGCAGGGCAGTGGAATAGGCTCTATGCACAGAAGCCATATTGAGAATTAATTGGGCCCCTTGCTTATTCCTTCACAGGTGTTACCAATGATAGTAATGAAGGCTCTGTTCCATTCTGGTCAGGGTGCTGATAACGTGCATGTTGGCTCACGAGAAACACTCCATTTTGGTTCCCAAATGGTGGTTGTGTAACTCTGAGAGTGTACAAATGGAACCAAATGGACCCGTAAGGGTCCATTTGGTTCCATATTTGTACACTCTCAGAGTTATGGGGGTCCATTGAAAATAAGACAAACACTATGCCACACTAAATGGAACTGAGCCTTAATTAGTATTATTGGTAACACCTGTGAAGGAAGTAAGTAAGTGGCCCAATTCATTCCCAATATGGCTGCTGTGCATAGAGCCTATTCCTTGTAGAAGCACTGAACCCAGGGTCTTCCAGGCCGTTAGAGGGAACTCACTAACGCTCTGGACCAGGGCGTGGCCAAGTCTTGCCACGGACACATGCTTCATATTGATGACCCCTGTTTTATTCACCTTATTCCTGGCTCTTCTCCGGGCGGCTCCATTGTCCTTTTCTGCTGCTTAATCCAATATCTGTCCACTTCCTCCCTGGTAGGCTACAGGTGTAAATGCAGGTAATCAGTGTGTTGCCAGGTCTATGAAAACAAGCCCCCCCCCAAAAAAAACGACTATAGGCAATTTAAAAACAACATTTAAACTTGTATGGGGGTCCCTGGCACAACATATTTTCAGGTGGGGGTCAAATACATATTAATCTGGGGGTCCTTGACATGAGAAAAATGTGGTAACCACCACTGGTTTAAAATACATTAGGAAGCAAGCCAAAACAAGCAACTACACTTAAGAATCAATCCCAAAGGCGCCCCCCCCCCCCCCCCCCCCACATTTAATATTACAAAACATATATTAACCTCTTCAGCCCCCTACGTGCGTGCGTGTGTGTCAAAACTGCACACACAAAACTGAAGACCTCACACACAAAATGCTAAACCCTGACACTCCCTTCGCAAGATGACTCTTTGCCATCAAATCTCTGAACTGTTCACAACATGGGACTCGTGTTTTCATACATAAAACAGAACACAAATATGCGGCTAAAAAAGTTGTATTTCTCTACACAATTTAGGCATCAAGAGGGCCTCGTCCACATCACAGGCAATGTTCTCCCTGTCCAAACAGCATTGGAATAAAACGCCTCTAGTGGCGCATGAAGCCCTGACAGGCCTCAACACTGACGTGGCCACAAGCCTCCTCCATGGCCTGGAGCAGTGGGACCCGGCTCTGTGGGTTCTGTTCATGTACCTTCCATCTCCAGGCTGAAAGGAACTCCTCAACGCCGGGATTCAGGAAAGGAGAATAAGGTGGAAGGTATAGGCTATAGAACGGAACAATGTGGGTGGTCCTGGGACCACTCACACACCTGAGCAGCCCGGTGGAAGCTCACATTGTAAAATGATAAATGGTGCTTTTATATAACGCCTTTATCCAAAGCGCTTTACACAGATTGTGCATTACATTCACACACACATTCACGGATGAGGAAACCATGCAAGGCACCAAGCTGCTCATCGGGAGCAGTTAGTGGTTCAGTGTCTTGCTCAAGGACACTTCAACACTCTGGGGGAGCCCGGGATCGAACTGGCATCCTCACGATTGACTGTCCGGCTGCTCTACCCCTCAGCCACTGATGACAACATAATCGATCCACTGTGGGTTATGACTCTTGATAGATTTGAATATATGTGTGTTGATGCTTTGAGATTTTAGGTGAGAAGTGTGTGTAACAACTGAACATTGTGTGTAGTGTTTGGACAACAAGGCGATAAGGTTGACGTCAAAGTGTAAAGAAGGAAAGTCAGAGTCTAATGCAGATAAGGGAGTGTGAAGTAGTGCCACATTGTGCCGAATTATTGCTTTTTGTGTGTTAACAATGGTGAAAAAATGTAATAATAAGCAAGCACCCATGACTTTGTTCATATATCAGTTAAACACTAGGTGGGAGCATTTTAACTTTGAAGAAGCTGACAGTCACAATAGCAGGTTGGGAATTCACTTGACCTTTAGAGAGAGAGAGAGAGAGAGAGAGAGAGAGAGAGAGAGAGAGAGAGAGAGAGAGAGAGAGAGAGAGAGAGAGAGAGAGGTCCCATTTCAAGTTGTTATAATCTTTTGAAAATAGCAGATCTACAAGCTCACAACGCGTCACACATTGTGAGCTTGTAAATCGGCTATTTTCTATTATGTATAGTGCTCAAGTGTGTTCATGTATGTTTAGTAATAATAATCAAAATCTGCAAAGTAGGCCTAACTAGTTACTAAAGTTTTCAAATAACATGAGTAAAAAGTACAATATTTGCCCCTAAGAGTAGTGGAGTGGAGTAGAGGTACATGTAAGTATTGAGAATTGGAAATACTCCAGTACAGTACTTGAGTACATGTAGTTAGTTACTTTACACCATTGCAAACACAGCAGGCAGATTGTCATCTCATGCCAGGTACTCATGAGACCATAATCACAGATCTCACAGATCTCACAGATACTAAACCGTCTACACGTGAACACCGGCGCGTCATTGTGTCAAAATGCAGTGGCGGAAAGTAACTGAGTACATGTACTCAAGTACTGGTACTTTACTGGGGTATTTCCAATTTCCGACGCGTCGTGAGCTTGTAGATCTGCTATTTTCAAAATATATCATTTTAGACAAATGATATTTTGTGAGGACATTCTGCATTGTGAGTACTTTTACTTATTTTGATGCCATTTATAGATTTTGATTACCATACTTTTACTAACACAGAATACTTGAGTAGATGTACTAGTTACTTCACACCACTGGCACTCACAGCCCTGCTCTGAAAATACCAGCATGACGTCAGCGGTCACGCTGCGTTGCTGCTACCTGGGCGCACACACACACACACACACACACACACACACACACACACACACACACACACACACACACACACACACACACACACACACACACACACACACACACACACACACACACACACACACACACTCACTCACTCACTCACTCACTCACTCACTCACTCACTCACTCACTCACTCACTCACTCACTCTCTAGTCTCTACCTCTCATAATCCTAAATATATATATTAGTGATAATAATACATGAATATGTTGACAGGCACACAGTGTGGTAGCTACAGGCGTGTCAAGGTGTGTGTGTGTGTGTGTGTGTGTGTGTGTGTGTGTGTGTGTGTGTGTGTGTGTGTGTGTGTGTGTGTGTGTGTGTGTGTGTGTGTGTCACCTTAAATAAACAGCTGTCCCATCAAAAGGACGAATAAGTGCATATAAGATTCAGGCAAGTGTGCATTTATACAACCAAGGCATGGTGGCAGTGAAACACATTCCATACAGTAAATATTACAAACCAGTTAACAGCAGTAGGCTAAAACAGGACAGATCACACGCAAGAAGATGCAGCACGGAGTTGCCATGTCTGCTTATTATAAGCTGCTTTGGGCTTGTGGGGTTTGGCGTTCTTGGGGCATTTTTGAAGAGTATATGCTTATTTGGCCTTGCTTCCTAGTTTAAACCAGCGGTTCTCAAAATCAAGGACACCCAAATTAATATAGAATTTGTCCACATTTGTCCCCCCATCTAAAACATATTTTATGCCAGGCACCCCCGTACCTGTGTTGTTAAAATGTTTCAAAAAAGATATTCAAAATGTTTATCTTCTTTTCAAGTTTTTTTTAAATAGCAGATCTACAAGCTGGGCTATGCATCGGCTATTTCCAAATATCCGACGCATATAGGTTTAAAGTGGCTCATGTGGCCTGTTATACGGTAGTCGCTTCTTCTGGGCTTGTTTTCGTAGACCTGGTTGCTTCTCGCAAAATCTGGCACCACTGATGGAGTGAGTAGCTATAGCGAGTAATGCGGTGACCATGCAGGGGCGTGGCCACCCTGGGTTTTGATTGATTGAATACTTTATTAGCAGTTTGATATAAAAAACAAAAAAAAGTACAGTTCAAAACAAGGTCTGCTAAGAGGATTTAAAACCCAAGAAAGACTATGGCTTGTTTCCATTGTGGTTCTTTGTACTCAATTCATAGAGACATTTAATGACAGACAAATATACACTACTATGCAAAACATCATAAAAACAGTTTGAAAACAAAAACAAAAATATGTAGAGTAAACAGTTGGGGGGGGGGGGGGGGGGGGCAAACAATTTTGAACAAATTCAACCCCTTATTAGTGGGTTAGACATGATTAGTGCAAGCCCACAGTCTTTTATTGTTGTAAACCAACGCGGGTTCAACAGCTTATTAGACACAGGACAGCCTATTATAAACTGACCTTTTTGTGTCATGGAAGCCGTCACGTTTCCTATGTGTGTTTATTCTGTGTGGCCAAAAAAACATATACGCTAAATAATCTACAGTGTATTATGTTAAACTCAAAGCCCTGCAGTATCTTCCTGTACAGGTACACAGCTAATTGAAATGTTCAAACTGTGTGGCCGCTGTGCCTGTTCTTGCCATGAACAGTTCAAATGTGCAGCAGACGCTTTTGAATGTGTGACCTTGAGAGACGCACCAATCTGGTCGTGTTGGTGGTTGGTTTCAGCCCATTAAAACCGGGAAAGCATCTGTGCCATCTTAGATTTTAGCTATATAAACTGCCCACAAAAAGTTCGGAAATGTAACTTCGGTCGATTATTTCTCCCCTTTAATAATACCAATTGGTATTGTGTTTTATATCATTTTTATCGATGATTAGTCACCTTTACAACGAGGTACAGCTTGTAAGGATTGGGCATTCGTAAATTGAGCAACACAGCTACATGTGTGGGTAGCGCCCCCAAACAAATCTCTCTTGTTTTGAGCGACCTGCCAGCACACACCTGCTGAGAGGTGTATTCCAGTCACAGGTAAGTGAGTGACTGGAACCTGAACATGGGTTCTGCAACTTTGTTGAGTTTGTGTGTATGCTCCAAGCAGCAACACTACTGCCCCCATGGAAATATGCCATCGTTTGACCCTTCAGGATAAGACCCATGATGCAACAGGGCAAGTGAAGCTGGTGTTCTGTTATGCAGAGTGACATCATTATGTGGTGTCAGTCCTGGTACTATTTACACACTTAGGACCAAGTTCTGTGAGACTGGTGAAGTCAAAGGAAGACAGCAACCCAGGAAGACCGGTTCCTCACCCTCGCTTCACTGAGATCTTTTTTTTTTTTTTTTCCAGAGATTGACTGGCAAGATTTGCAAAACGGCACCAAAGACAGACGTCAAAGTTGCAGGACCCATGCTCGTGTGTGTGCCAGTCACACACCTGTGACTGGCACACACCTGTCTGCAAATGGTACCAGGGCTGACATCAAATAATGCGTAATCTGCGGAACACCAGCTTCCACTTGCCCTATTGCACGGGCCTTATCCTGAAGGGACAAACACATACTCAACAAAGTTGCAGAACCTATGCTCATGCAGGTGTCAGTCAGTCACACACCTCTCAGCAGGTGTGTGACTGTCAGATCGCTCAAAACGAGAGCGATTACCAACAGAAGCATATTGGGTGATTTTGGCATTTTGTTGGTGAGGGCGCTACCCACACGTTTAGCTGTGTTACTCTGTTACTCTGTAATCCTCTCCCACCTGGAACTGAGTAACTTATAATGTAGACCAAGGACCCCCAACATGATATGTATTTGGCCGTGAATTTCAGAAATGTTTTGTGCCAGAGACAGGGAGCAAAGATTTAACTAAAACATTTTTGCTTTAAACATAAATAAATAAATACATATATTTTCAAAGATTTGCACAAAATGTCAAGATTTTTCAAAAATAGCAGATCTACAAGCGCATAGCGCCACACGAAGTGACGCACTATGAGCTTGTAGATCTGCTATATTTGAATAGCCAAAGTATGAAATATGGTTAGAATGATTGCCCCCGGTCCCCCCTGGTGGGGGGACCCCCTGGTATAGTTTAAAGCGGTGGTTCCAAACCTTTTAACCGAAGACCCAAATAAGAAATGAAAAAATAGGGAAAATAGCAGATCTACAAGCTGAAGCGCCACGCTGTGAGCTTGTAGATCTGCTATTTTCACTACTTCTTAAACTTTTTTTTTACATTTATTCATGGAAATTATTAGATTTTTTCCTTTGTATTCATGAAATACTTTTAAAAAATGTTGGAATTGTTTTTAACTGATATATACAGTTGGGATTTCTTTGTTTTAACTTGTTTTTTAAATCTTTTGAAATAATTTATATATTTTTTTTAAATGTAGGAAATGGAAAAAAAGAGGAGATACAGTATATTTACTCCATATTGGTCGAGTATATTTACTCGCGACCCATTACAGATTGGTCCGCGATCCAAAGATGGGTCCCGACCCACTGTTTGGGAAACGGCGGGGTTTTAAAGAACTAAGTCAGGTGACATAAAGGAAGGAAGGATGATCTCAAACGCCCTCTGACCCTCTGCCACTTTAACCCATTCAGACCGGCAAAGCATCTCTGTGTTTAATTTTACATTTCTTTGGGCTATTCAAAAATAGCAGATCTGCAAGCTCATGCCGCGCTATGAGCTTGTAGATCTGCTATTTTTGAAAAAGCGTGACAAATTGTTCAAATCTTTGTAGGCTATATATGTATATATTTTTTAAAGCGAACATTTGTAAAATATGTTGTTCCAGGGACCTCCAGTAGCAAATATAGTTACAAATGTTCGCTTTAGAAATATACACATTCAAAGATTTGCACACATTTTCAAGATTCTTCAAAAAAAAAAAAGCAGATCTACAAGCTCATGGCGCGGCACTCGGTGCCGCGCCATGAGCTTGTAGATCTGCTATTTTTTTTGATTAGCCCAAATAAATCTTTAAAATGACACACAGATGTGTTCCCGGTCTAAATCGGTTAAAGCACGCTCTACCCAACAGATGATAATCTATGTTCCTTCAGAGCTCTGGCACCGGACGAGCCTTTTAGTTCCTCGTGTTTCACATGGTTTAGTCTTTTGTGTCGGTTACAGATATCCATCGCTATCTAGAGGGCGATCTCAGTGACGAGGCTGGCATGTTGGCGTGTTGTTATCCACGTAATGTGATGCCAACCCAGGTCACGGGTGTAGTTATGGGTGCGTCTGCTGTCTGCTGTACAGCAGTGGTTCTCAAACTTTTTCATCTCAAGGACCCCCAAATGGACACTTATTAGCCCGCGGACCCCCATTTAAAAAGATAATGCCAGGGACTCCCCATAAGAGAAGATTTTTACGGCTCTAGCAGTGATTCTCAACCATTTTAATTTCAAGGACCCCCCCAGTTTAACATGCATTAGAGGCTACGGACCCCCATTTAATGGCATTTCTATCTCTGGGACCCCAATTCATATTGTAAAATCAATGTTAACTTAACTCTGACAGTGTACAAATGTACATTTTTACACTCTCAGAGTTACAGACCCATAAGGGTCCATTTGGTTCCTATCCATCATTTAGCTGGGGACCCCCTGGACCCCCCTCAAGTACCCCTGGGGGTCCCCGGACCCCACTTTGAGAACCAATGCTGTACAGTACAGTATACCGCCGCTACAGGTGCACACGCACACACCACACACTGTGTGTGTAGGGCCCACCAGGGTGCTGAGGAGGCACCACAATGCGCCATGATAACTCATTTATGAATCATAAAAACATAACAACTAATTAGGTGTGACTGACGCCCGGGATTCGAAACCCGGGTTTCTCCCGCGTGGAAAGCCGACATCTTCACCACTAAGCCAAAGGGAATTCCCTACAGCTTGAGGGAGATATTAGACAAAGACAACACTTCATCTTTTACATTTCACAAAATATTTTTAGAACAATTTCTTGATTTTTTACAATAGTTTTTTAGAAAAAGACTTTAGTAAAAATATACTTTTTTTTTTTGAGAATGCATGTTCTGAAATGTATTTCTTGAGGAATATTTTTTGAAAAATATTTGTCAACAGATAGTAAGCATAGACCTTACTACCTGTCTGTTGAATCAAATGAATAGTTTGTTTAAAAAAAAAACGTATATTTTTTACTAAAGTCTTTTTCTAAAAAACTATTGTAAAAAAATCAAGAAATTGTTCTAAAAATATTTTGTGAAATGTAAAAGATGAAGTGTTGTCTTTGGACAAAATGTTTATTAAGTCTTGGTACCGCCCCCGATCACCAGATGGGGCTGGTAACCAAAATCATTCATTTCTGTATAAAAAGAGGTCATTTCCTGCTTTCTTGTTTATACTTGAAAAAAAACGAAAGGGTCGAAACGTTGTATCATGAGCTGTTTTGTTTGAATAAAACCTGGAGCACAAAAGTGAGTTGCGAGCCCTATCTTTTTCTCATTATTACGGTTTTTACAGTTAAACCTCAGCACCAAAAGAACGGAGGATGTGCGTTATTTGTTTTTTCTAGATATTAGACAAGTCATCAGGCTGAGGTTGTGCCACTCTGGCACCATAGCATTAGACCGTTTAAGGCAATAAGATAAGCCTATGTTGGGATTTTCTCCACCGCCGAGTCACGACCTGCGTGCGTCCTCAAGTCACATGCAGTGTGTCCATGTGGGTCTGCTCAGTGCGATCTGATATTACATTTTTCAATTCAATTCAATTGTATTAGTTTAAAGTGTCAAATCACAACAAGTTGTGTCAAGACACTTTACATGTAGAGCAGAGACCCCACAGTCCCACCCTGAACAACAAGACACTTTACATGTAGAGCAGAGACCCCACAGTCCCACCCTGAACAACAAGACACTTTACATGTAGAGCAGAGACCCCACAGTCCCACCCTGAACAACAAGACACTTTACATGTAGAGCAGAGACCCCACAGTCCCACCCTGAACAACAAGACACTTTACATGTAGAGCAGAGACCCCACAGTCCCACCCTGAACAACAAGACACTTTACATGTAGAGCAGAGACCCCACAGTCCCACCCTGAACAACAAGACACTTTACACGTAGAGCAGAGACCCCACAGTCCATCCTGAACAACAAGACACTTTACATGTAGAGCAGAGACCCCACAGTCCCACCCTGAACAACAAGACACTTTACATGTAGAGCAGAGACCCCACAGTCCCACCCTGAACAACAAGACACTTTACATGTAGAGCAGAGACCCCACAGTCCCACCCTGAACAACAAGACACTTTACATGTAGAGCAGAGACCCCACAGTCCCACCCTGAACAACAAGACACTTTACATGTAGAGCAGAGACCCCACAGTCCCACCCTGAACAACAAGACACTTTACATGTAGAGCAGAGACCCCACAGTCCATCCTGAGCAACAAGACACTTTACATGTAGAGCAGAGACCCCACAGTCCCACCCTGAACAACAAGACACTTTACATGTAGAGCAGAGACCCCACAGTCCATCCTGAGCAACAAGACACTTTACATGTAGAGCAGAGACCCCACAGTCCATCCTGAGCAACAAGACACTTTACATGTAGAGCAGAGACCCCACAGTCCCACCCTGAACAACAAGACACTTTACATGTAGAGCAGAGACCCCACAGTCCCACCCTGAACAACAAGACACTTTACATGTAGAGCAGAGACCCCACAGTCCATCCTGAACAACAAGACACTTTACATGTAGAGCAGAGACCCCACAGTCCCACCCTGAACAACAAGACACTTTACATGTAGAGCAGAGACCCCACAGTCCCACCCTGAACAACAAGACACTTTACATGTAGAGCAGAGACCCCACAGTCCATCCTGAGCAACAAGACACTTTACACGTAGAGCAGAGACCCCACAGTCCATCCTGAACAACAAGACACTTTACATGTAGAGCAGAGACCCCACAGTCCATCCTGAACAACAAGACACTTTACATGTAGAGCAGAGACCCCACAGTCCATCCTGAACAACAAGACACTTTACATGTAGAGCAGAGACCCCACAGTCCCACCCTGAACAACAAGACACTTTACATGTAGAGCAGAGACCCCACAGTCCATCCTGAACAACAAGACACTTTACATGTAGAGCAGAGACCCCACAGTCCATCCTGAGCAACAAGACACTTTACATGTAGAGCAGAGACCCCACAGTCCATCCTGAGCAACAAGACACTTTACATGTAGAGCAGAGACCCCACAGTCCCATCCTGAACAACAAGACACTTTACATGTAGAGCAGAGACCCCACAGTCCATCCTGAACAACAAGACACTTTACATGTAGAGCAGAGACCCCACAGTCCCACCCTGAACAACAAGACACTTTACATGTAGAGCAGAGACCCCACAGTCCATCCTGAACAACAAGACACTTTACACGTAGAGCAGAGACCCCACAGTCCATCCTGAGCAAGACAATTTAGCGACAGTGTTAACGAAAAACACCCCCTTAACTGGAGGAAACGTCAGGCAGACCCTAGGCTCTAGGGTGGGAGGGGCCCGGCTCTAGGGTGGGAGGGGCCAGGCTCTAGGGTGGCGGCCTTCTGCCTCGACCGTGTCGGGGGGGAAAGAAGAGAGAGAGAGAGAGAGAGAGAGAGAGAGAGAGAGAGAGAGAGAGAGAGAGAGAGGGAGACACAGAGGAGAGACAGAGAGAGAGATACAAGTAGTAACAATAACAGTAGTCGCAAATATAATAGTGTAAGATAGTACATGATAATATATTATAGTACAACAATAATGTGTATACAGTATATAATGGTATAATGTTAAGATAATATACAGTACAGTGGTATAGTGTAATGTAGTAGAAATCCACGGTGATATGAGAGTGACGACACTATAGAGTTGACTCCCATCGTTGGAATGGAATGCGGACATGCTCGTTCTATCTCAACGAGGAAGTTCCAACGTTTGGAACTATTAGCCCGTAGCGTAGCGACGAGATCAAAGCGTGTCGTGAACTCTCTCTCTCTCTCTCTCTCTCTCTCTCTCTCTCTCTCTCTCTCTCTCTCAGTCTCCATGACCGTGGTCTCCTGTCTGTCTGTCTGTCTGTCTGTCTGTCTGTCTGTCTGTCTGTCTGTCTGCCTGCCTGCCTGTCTGCCTGCCTGCCTGCCTGCCTGTCTGTCTGCCTGCCTGCCTGCCTGCCTGCCTGCCTGCCTGCCTGCCTGCCTGCCTGCCTGTCTGTCTGCCTGCCTGCCTGTCTGTCTGCCTGCCTGCCTGCCTGCCTGCCTGCCTGCCTGCCTGCCTGTCTGCCTGTCTGTCTGTCTGCGTGTGTGCCTGGCTAAGAGACAGATAAAGCAGGGACCCTCATTATATATTGTATAAAAAAAAATATGTTTCCCACAGATTTCATGGGCAGCTTCATAGACGTGTTTCACAGCATTCATGTTGATGTGTATTTACTGACATTAAACTTAGTCTGGTCTTGTAGATCTGCTATTTGGATAAAGTTCTCCTCAGAATAATAATAAATAATAAACTTTATTTGTATAGCACCTTTCATGACAGAAATGCAGCTCAAAGTGCTTTACAGAGCAACAATACAATTACAACTAATTGAGGAAAAGGCATTGAATCAGGCAATACAGAGAGGACATGGACAACAACACAGCAGAGATGTAAAAATCAACCAAAAAAATCAACTAAAAGCCAGAGTGAAGAAGTAGGTCTAGAAGTAGGAATAGGGCAGCTTGGTTCAAGTGGTTAATGTAAAAATCACACAGAGATTCGGCGGACCCCCTGCAGCAACCCTGAGGACCCCCTAGGGGTCCCGGACCCCCTGTTGAAGACCCAACATGTGATGTTGTGAGTGTATTATGAAATGCTGCATTGCCACTCATCCTTGTCAAAGTATTCCTCCATTCTGAGAAAGGCCTGCCTGGCGTTTACGCCGTGTGTGTTGACAACTATAAACCTGACAGTCTGTCAGGTACTATAGTGACATGCAATGACTGATGATCTGACTGCACGCGGTGGAAAGTAACTACATTTACTTAAGTAATGAAGTGAAGCACATTTTTTTAAGGTATTTTGTACAGTACTTGAGTATCTCCAATTTCCAATACTTTTACTTCTACTCCAGTACATCTCGGATCCCAATATTGTACTTTTACTCCACTTTACATGTATTTGAAAACTTTAGTTACTACTTACAGTAGCCTACTTTGTAGGTTTTGATAATTATTACAAAACATACAGTAACCACTTCAGCCCTATATACATTTCAGCCATTTGAAAATAGCAGATCTACAAGCTCACAATGCGTCGCGGTGCGACGCATTGTGAGCTTGTAGATCGGCTATTTTCAAAAGATTTGTATACATTTGAAAGCTTGGGGAAATGGGACATTCTGCATAATGAGTACTTTTAACTTTTGGTACTTTAAGTACATTTTGATACCGGTACTTTTGTCCTTATCCTCAAGTAAATGTTGAATTCCGGACTTTTACCAACAGAGTATTTATACGTTGCAGTATTGATACTTTTACTTGAGTAAAGAATGTGAGTACGTTTCCCACCACTGTTGACATTTAAACCTGTCAGGTAGGGTGACAAATGTAATGACTGATGACCTGACTGTAACACTTAATGTCTAATAAGGGTTTAACTTTGGACAACAGATTTATAATCTAGATAATGCAGGCCGCTTCAGGACAAGACTGCAGCGCGCCACATGACTTATCTAGGTCAACGGGGCCCAACCCGTGGGGCCCGGGCCCACCGGGAGGCCCCCAGGATGTATGTTGCAAGTGGGCTCCCAAATAATTGTCTAAGACCTTAGAATGATGATAAAACATTAAAGGTAGGGTTAGTGATTTTCTTTGGTTAAAATAAGTGTTAGTGATAGTGATCATTACTATAGAGTGTTTGTTCAGTAACAGTGTTAATTAAATAGATCTATATTGTGATAGTGATCATTCGATCATCAATAAATAGCTGATCTATACAAGCTCACAATGCCTCGCAACACGAGGCATTGTGAGCTTGTATAGATCAGCTATTTTCACAATATTTATCTGTGGAACCGAGTCAAACTAAATGTAACAAAAATTACCCCCCCCCCCCCCAAAGTAATCATATTTGAACTGGGGACCCCCCAAATTAAAAGCACTTGGAATTGTAGGAGTTGATGCAGTTGTTGTTGTTTTTTAATTCCAATACTACTAGTACTTCTATTCCACAACAAATACTTGGAAAATCTAGTTACTATAGTTACTTTGCAGATATAAATTGTGATATAATGAAACATACATTAACCACTTCAGCCCTATTTTATACCTAGGCTATTTGAAAATAGCAGATCTACAAGCTCACAACGCGTCGCAGCGCGATGCGTTGTGAGCTTGCAGATCTGCTATTTTCAAACATTTTAGTACTTTTACTTTTGGTACTTTGAGTACATTCTGATACCAATACTTTTGTACTTTTACTCAAGTACATTTTGAACACTAGACCTTTACTTGTCACAGAGTACTTCTACAATGCAGTATACTTTTACTTTTACTTGAGTAAAACATTTGAGTACTTTTTCCACCACTTAACATAAGAGTGAATCATATTATGTGTGTCGTGTGTCCTTTGATCTCATCAACAACACCAACACAGCAGAATGCAGAGAGAGGAGGAGGTTGCATCTCTGCATTCTTTTTACTGTTGATCTTGGAAAAGATCCAGTTAGGAGTGTTTGTTTCAAACACGTACACACTGTCAGATATCACCTATTTCCTCCTGACAGGCTCATTATATAAAGGACATGCACTTCTCTGCTCCTGTATTTCACCATGAAGCTGATCTGGACTCTGTGCGTCGCGTGGAGCGTCTGCTATGCAGGTAAACACACACAGCCTCACACGGCTATTATAGGCTATCACTCAATCGTTTCCACGTTGAAACATTTTCATACATTTTCAAACGTTTTCCAAAAATAGCAAAAATATCTGATCTACAAGAAGCTTGAGGTGTTGTACGTTTAGATCAGCTATTTCCGCTATTTTTTTTTTTTACATTTTCATGAAAGTATATTATTAAATGTGTTACTACTTTGTGATGATGAAGCCCTAAAAAAACAAACAGAAATGTTAAGTTGTATTCATAAGTTCCAGTGTACCATGGCCAAAAAGATTAGATCGTCAATCGCAATTATTCATGTGAGAATTAATCGTCAACTTAAATTTGTAACACAGCCCTACACACACAGCCAAACATTTCACTTTAATAATACCTACTAGTACTAATAATAATAATAATAATACAGCTTTATTTTTGTAGCACCTTTCAAAACAAAGTTACAAAGTGCTTAACAAAGATAAAAACACACCATACAGCAAGATATATATAGAGCAAAAAATGACGTTAAAAACACAAAGACATTTAGGGAATAAAAGCAGCTTTATATAAGTGAGTTTTCAGGAGGGATTTGAACCCGGGGCAGAGATCTGATCTCACCAGAGGCAGAGCGTTCCAGAGAATCTGAGCTCTGACAGTGAATCGCCCCGAATCCCCTTTAGATTTTAGTTTTTTTTCTGGGGAAATGGGATTTGGAGTAGCCTATAGAGCTTTTGTTCTGAGGACCTCAGATTGCGCTGCTTTGGTACTGTATGGCTCCTCTAGGTCAGAGATATGAGATGGGGCCAGACCAGAGATGGCCTTAAAAGGTAATTGACCCTTCAAGACCGGGAACGCATCATTTGTGTCATTTTACGATGTGTTTGGGCTATTCAAAAATAGCAGATCTACAAGCTCACAGCGCGGCACTCGGTGCCGCGCTGTGAGCTTGTAGATCTGCTATTTCTGAAAAATGTTGAACATTTGAGCAAATATTGGAATATTATTTTTTTAAAGCGAACATAAAATATAAATGTCCGCTTAAAAAACAAAAAAATCTAATATTTGGAAAACCTTTCATGATTTTTCAAAAATAGCAGATCTACAAGCTCATAGTGCCGCGCTATGCGCTTGTAGATCTGCTATTTTTGAATAGCCAAAGACATCTTAAAATGACACGCGGATGCGTTCCCGATGCGTTTAAAGGGTTAACGCAAATTTAAAATCGATTACAAAAAATGATTGGGAGCCAATGTAAGGATGACAGAATTGGTGAAATATGATCGTACTTTTTTTTGCGTCGGTCAGGACCCGGGCAGCAGCGTTCAGTTGTAACCGCTGAATTGATTTAGCCTATCGGAGAGACTGGAATACAGGGAGTTACAGCAGTCAAAGCGTGAATAGATGAAAGTGTTAATTACTTTAGTTAAATCAGGGCGGATAGGAAGGGCTTGATTGTCACCATGTTTCTGATAGGAAGGGCTTGATTGTCACCATGTTTCTGATAGGAAGGGCTTGATTGTCACCATGTTTCTGATAGGAAGGGCTTGATTGTCACCATGTTTCTGATAGGAAGGGCTTGATTGTCACCATGTTTCTGAGGTGATGGAAGGATTTCTGAATGACCTTCTTTACATGTTCTTCAAGATGAACACTTCTTTACTTCGTTTGTTTTGTTTTTACATTTTTACTTGAGATTAATATAAATTGCACAAAATTACCAACAACTTGTGTTGTGAGTAATAAGTATGCTATTTTAATAATGAAGAGAAAAGGTTCATGTAGTAGTTTTTTATTGTGTTTGTCATATACGTGTGTCACCCATTCTTGAGAATTGGGGAAAATCATGTCAAATTATCATTTATTAACACAATCATTTTAGAAAAGAAGTTTGGTGAAAATAAATTCTTAAAGAATTTATATATATGAATTAAATAAGATTTATACAATGTTTTGGTTTGTTTTACATCTAAACTTGACAAGGATTCACAACTTTTTATTTATGTTTTGTTAAAAGCATTAAAACAAGCTGTATTGATAATATAGGTGTAAGAATGTACTATTCATTATCAACTTTAAAAAAAATAAATAAAGTAAAGGTTTTTGCCCTTTAAAACATAAACATAATTGAATCAAGCATAAACAGGTTTTAGCTAGCTGTCAAGGCGGGTATAAGCTCTGCAAGCTCTGGTAAGCTTTCTATTTGTTGATAAATGCACTAAATAATATTACTATCTGGTGTGTCCCAACCATAACATCTAAACCCCCCCAAAACACTAGGTGTTGACATCTTCAAAAAAACTACTGTGGGAGGTTGGCCCA
>NC_139959.1:38942890-38990390 GCF_963454915.1 Gymnoscopelus microlampas | reverse complement strand
CTAAATGATTTATAGGAACCAAATGGACCCTTATGGGTCTGTAACTCTGAGAGTGTACAAATGGAACCAAACAGGTCTGTAACTCTGAGAGTCAAATGGAACCAAATGGACCCGTTATTAGGGTCCAATTTAAATTAAAATTAAATTATATTATTAAATCAAAATAGATAGATTAAAAAGGAAAATGAAAACAATGAAATACAATTAAAAAAAATCTATAAATAAGTGAAAGAAATTATCGAGAAAAACACGGCCCCCTCGCATATTAGGAGGGCAGGGTGAGTCACCAAAAACCAAGGACGGGTGTTTTTGATGAATCTAACATGGAGTTTGAAGTTAAAATGGGTTTGTATAGGAAGGGGGCGTGAATATCAAATATCTAAATACTGAATCAAGCAACTTAAAAACTGTCGGGGGGGGGGGGTCACTAAAGCCTTAGTAGACGGTAAAAGACCCAACGTTTTTTTGAAAGTGAAATATCCCTTTAAAATGGGTTTTAGCTCGGCTATGGTTCTAGGCCAGGGGTCTTCATCAGGGGGTCCGGTCCTCAGAGCTACTATAGGGGGCCCGCCAAATCTTTGTGTGATAGGATTTATTTATTTTACATTAACCACTTGAACCCTAGAATTCCTTTTCTGAGGGGAACATTAGCCGAAAATAGCAGATCTAAGCTCTCAACGACTCCCGCTGCTTGGCGTTGAGAGCTTGTAGATCGGCTATTTTTGGCAAAGAGGCGTAGAGGGAAAAAATAGCAGACTAAGTAAAAAAAAAACTTTAATCTGAAACAATGTTATACAATATAGAGTAGGGGGTCCCTGCTTCATCTCTCTCTCAGCTAGGGGGTCCTTGCCTCCTCCGGGCGGGGGCCGGGCGGGGGGCCAGGTGGGGAGCGCAGTCAGGGCACAGAAGTCAAGGCACAGACGGCTGTGTTGTTAACGGATTGATTTTAAACCTATAATTTAGTGGATTCATGGCTATACATATAACTCTAGATAATCTAAATTGACTATGATCCAAATCAAAGAATCCTTCAATAATCTCAATCTAAAATAAATGATTTTGATCTTAAAATGTAATGTTTTTTTCCAATCAAACTGTCATGTAATTAATTAATTTTAATCAAAAGTATTGATAAAATAATGATCATGTTTAATATTAAGATATAAGACAAGTTTAAACGTTGCAATAACATTAAATGTTATAATATTATGTTTTGATGCGTTGCTTCATGTCAGTTCCTAGTGCTTCTCAGCAGTCAACCAATGGGCTGAAGTGTTTCACCTGTGATGTCATGTCTGCAACCGCCTGTAACGTGTCTTTAGACTGTGTGGGCCTGCAAGACCGCTGTGTCAATGGCACTGGTGAGTCTGTCTGTCTGTCTGTCTGTCTGTCTGTCTGCCTGCCTGCCTGCCTCTATCTATCTATCTATCTATCTATCTATCTATCTATCTATCTATCTATCTATCTATCTATCTATCTATCTATCTATCTATCTATCTATCTATCTGTGTTAATGGCACGACTAGTCTATAATATCTGTAGCCCCGTTACGAACCTCTCACTCCGCTCTACAGCTCTGAGATGAGGTTCACTGTGAGCTCTACCGGGATCGGTGGAACGGCCTCAAAGGGTCCGTGGTTTACCCTTTTCTCCACATCGTATCCAAACCGTAGAGATGTTTGAGGCATGGTCAGGAACCCTCACTTTTTTGCTCTGGACAGGAAACAACCGTTTAAATGTAGTCAGCCTGTGGCCATGTTTCACATTGTAGTCGAACCGGGAGCAGTATACTGGCACCGGACGTAGGTTTTTTTTTTCCCCCGGGTTGAATGTGAAACATGGCCACAGGCTGATTAAAGACCGAGAAGTTAGGGTTCCGGACCATACCTTAAACATCTGTACAGTTTGGAAACTACCATTAGTTTTTGGATTCGATGTGGAGAAAAGGGCAAACCACGGACCCACCGATTGCGGTAGAGCTCGCGCTGGAACCTCATCTCGGAGCTGTAGAGCGGAGTGAGAGGTTCGTAATGGAGCTAGAGGAACACTATATCTACACATTGCATATACTGTCGGGCAGACGACTCTTATCTCCGTATTTTAACTTTTTTCATAAATGTATGCGGTACTTCGCCATCCTATGTCACGCAAAAGTAGCCAAAATAGCAGATCTACAAGCTCAAACCGCGCCGCAGTGCGACGCGTGTTGAGCTTGTAGATCTGCTATTTTGGCTACTTTTGCATTTGAATCCAGATTTTTTTTTTGTTGATAAGTAACATTTTTATTTCATTTCAAATGCATTTAGTTATACTTATGTTAACTTTATATATATATAATATTGTAACTTAGATGTATCATCTGTGTCATTTTAACATTTCTTTGGCTATTCAAAAATAGCAGATCTACAAGCTCATAGCGCTATGAGCTTGTAGATCTGCTATTTTTTTAATAGCGAAAGTATAAAGTAATGGATTACACAGATGCGTTCCAGGTTTTAATGGGTTAAAAGCAACTCAAAACCCACCTTCTCAGGTAGTTGCATTCCCTACCTAATCATAATCCCCCTTTCTTTTTGTCTTTTTACCTTTACTTCTAGTTTTTAACCTTTTAACTATTTTTTCCTAATAAAGTTGTTTTTATTTGTGCTGCTATTTTGTGAAGCGACTTTGAGTATCTAGAAAAACGCTTCATACATCGTATATATTATTATTAAAAAACAGTGCCAATGTCAACCAATGTATTTATTTTGTATTTATTTTTTCATCTCTATAGCGTCGACCAATCCGACCCGGAAGGCGTTTGGCTGCGTTTCGTCCAACTTCTGTGGTTCGTCGGCCCTGCTGTCCGTCTTCCCTCCTCTGGCCAGCCTGGCCACGTTCACTGAAGGCCCGACCTGCTGTGAGGGGAACTGCTGCAACTCAGCCAGCGCCCTGAGGCTGAGCGCTTTGCCTCTACTGCTCTGGATACTCACTGCTACACTCAGCTCATAGTTACACATACTGTCAGTGGTGTAAAGTAACTAATTACATTTAATGAAGCACTGCACTTAAGTACAATTTTGAGGTGCTTTTACTTCACTGGAGTAGTTTCCAATTTTCAATACTTTTACTTCTACTCCACTACATCTCAGAGGCAACTATTGTACTTTTACTCCACCACAATTATTTGAAAACTTTAGTTACTAGTGACTTTGCAGACATTGATTATTACATTATAAAACATACGTCTACCACTTTAGTTATACCTAGGCTATTTGAAAATAGCCAATCTACAAGCTCACAACCTGTCGCATCGCGACGCGTTGTGAGCTTGTAGATCTGCTATTTTCAAACATTTTAGTACTTTTACTTTTGGTACTTTAAGTACATTTGGACACCAATACTTTTATACTTTTACTCAAGTACATTTTGAATTCCGGACTATTGCTTGTAACGGAGTACTTCTACATTGCAGTATTGATACTTTTACATAAGTAAAACATTTGAGTACTTTCCCCACCACTGGTTTACTGTTATACACTCAGGGGTAGGGGACATTACTTACTGTAAACTGATTGTATGGCGTTCTGTATAGTAGTGTGTATATCTGTCTGTCTCTTATATGTCATCATGATTTGTGTGCATGGGGATCTCATTTTAAACAAGCTCAGTGCTTTAATGAGCCTTCCAGTTTAGTAGACCTTGTATAGAGAGAGAGAGAGAGAGAGAGAGAGAGAGAGAGAGAGAGAGAGAGAGAGAGAGAGAGAGAGAGAGAGGTCTTTTCTTTAACCAGGAACACATCTGTGTGTCATTTTTAGATTGATTTGGCTATTCAAAAATAGTAGATCATAGCAGTAGTAGATACAAGCTCATAGCAAGTGCCGCGCTATGAGCTTGTAGATCTGCTATTTATTTTTTTTAATCGTGAAAATGTGTGCAAGTCTTTGAATATATATATATTTTTTTTTAAAGCAAACATTTGTTACTCAAATCTTTGCTTCTGGGGGGGTCCCTGGAACAAAACATTTTGAGATGGGGGTCCCTGGAACAAAACATGTTGAGCTGGGGGTCCGCGGCCAAATACATATTTAAAAATGTTTTCTAAATCCTAACAGTGTGTTGCTATATCAGTGGTGCACCAACTTTTCCATGTCAAGGACCCACAAAATTTTGGCCGCGGACCCCCATCTCAAAATATGTTGTTCCAGCTTTTGAACCATTTATTAGCTCCACGGTCACTGAACTAAATATTGGACCTGATCGTCACAAAACACACAGTATTTAGGTTTTCATACTAAAATGCCTTTTTTTTTTTTTACACAAATCAGGAGAAAATCTACTTTGTTATCGACCTTTCTCTGTCCCATCAACACACTCTCGCGAGATCTGGGAAGATAACTGAAGAGTCCATCTGCAGTCTGACGGACGAGGCACAGAGGGCGCTGTCCCTTATTTTAACTATATACTCTGTCCCCATAAGATCCTCTAAAAACTGATTAATGAGATTCTATATGTGAATGTAGTACATGAAATCACTATGGACACATTAAAAATGTAATGAAATGTGTGTTCCAATGCTCAATAATATCGTTTTCCATTATTAACTGTCTTAGTTGATGGGGTATGCTTTGGGAATCATGACATTTTGCTAAACATTCATGCTAAACACACTATAGTCTATAGCAGGGGTGATGCAACTTTGATGTAGAGGAACTCTATATTTCCACACTCACTGTCAGGGCAGGCACCTCTCATATCTGTATTTTAACTTTTTTGTAAATTAATGCCATACTTCGCCATTCTATGTCACACAAAAGTATCAAAAATAACAGATCTACAAGCTCAAAATGCGTCGCAGCGCGACGCATTTTGAGCTTGTAGATCTGCTATTTTTTTTATTGGAATCCTGATAATTTTCTTTGCTGTTTTTGAATTGGAATCCTGAAAAGTAACATATTTTATTTAATTTCAAATGCATTTAGTTATACTTATGTTAACTTTATGAACTTAGATACAAATACATTGGCCCTAAAAAAGACAATAGAATGTTAATACTAGTCATTAAGCTACCAATATAGACTGAAGTAATTAAAGCGGGTCATAGTTTGCATGTTAGGAATCATAACAGCTGAAATAAATAATATATCACTATTCTGATATTAACCTGCGGGCCACATTAAGTGAAGCCAGTTGCCCATGTATGGTCTATAGTGGTAAAATACATATCTTATAAATAAAAGGCACTGTTACAATGTTGAGCAGAAACAGGATTATATCTAGAATAAGACTGAATAATACGTGTGTGTGTGTGTTTGTGGGGGGAATTTTATGGGTTTCTTTAAAGTATCTTTGCCAATAACAGTTTACTTTCAAACACGTGTAAAGCATTTATTTTCTTTAATGAAGAAAATACACAAATACACATCCTCATGATGTTGTCAGCCAGGGAGAGGGGAGGGGGAGGGTGGTGGGATGGTCGGGGGAGAAGACAACCACGCCTACTTAGTAGACCATTTGTAAGATGTGTGTACTATGTCGCCTCTGGTGGCTCCACTTGGCATGGTGGATCTTCCTTAATTAACAATTTGGTAATAAGAAACAGGAAATGAAATCTTTATATACAGAAATGTGTGGATGAATTGTCTATCAGCCCCACCTGGTGATCAGGGGCGGTACCAAGAATGATACATGATTTATTTTACAAACATTTATACATGATTTCATAACAAACAATATTTTACCATTTCAAAAGAAATCTAAACATATAAATTAATTATTCATCTATATTTTTATATTTTAAAAAATATATATTTTAAAGACAAGATTCAAAACAGAACCTCCTAGGCCTAGACCTTACTTTGCAGGGTTCAAATTCAGCAAAAGTAGCAGATCTACAAGCTCGAAACCAGCTTGTAGATCTGCTACTTTTGATACTTTTGTGTGATGCTGTAGTGTGATCAAGTAGGGGTATCAATTTACGAGAAAAAAAACAAACAAGTTAGAATATGGAGATAAGAGGCACTGGGTGGGGGGAGGCATGCGTTAATCCGACAGACCTTTTCTCCGACTATGTGGCATCCGCGTGCGGTTAGGGTTAGGGTGCGGGTTTGGTTCGGGTTTAGTATTGGAAACGTCGGAGCGCTGCGCTGTCGGAGGAAAAGTACCTCAAATTTTTACTTAAGTACAGTGATTGAGTAAATGTACTTAGTTACTTTACACCACTGTCTGCTTGTGATGCAATACTTGTCATTAATGTGCTTTGATGTCATCAAGGAAAAACTATAATCTGTCAAATATCTTCGTCTGGCAGAGATACATGTAAGTATTACCATATATAGACCTACTGATAGCCTTCTTTGTCTGTCAGGAATGCTGTTTTACACCAGGGGTGTAACCCCCCCCCCCCCCCCAGGGAGTGACCCCCCTAGGGGTGTAACTCCTCCCCCCCCCCCCCCCCCACACACACACGCACACACATACACACACACACACACACACACACACACACACGATACTCTGGAGGGTTGTTTCAGAACCTGATCATCTTGTAACGTGAGAGGTCTCCTTAAAGGGATATTTCACTTTCAAAAAAACTTTTGGTCATTTTATGGTCTACTCAGGCTTTAGTGAGCCCTCCAGACTGTTTTTAAGTTGCTTTATTCAGTATTTAGATATTTGATATTCATTTTACCAGCCACGCCCCCTTCCTATACAAACCCATTATAACTTAAAACTACATTTTTAACCTGTTTAACCATCAAAAATACCCGTCCTTGGTTCTGGTGACTCATCCTGCCCTCCTAATGTGTGAGGGGGCCGTGTTTTTTTTATTACTTTTTTCATTGATTTTTAATATTTTTTTTGGGAAAATGAAAAAATTAAATACAAAAAATATATATTAAAAATAAATGAAAAAAGTAATAAAAAAAACACGGCCCCCTCACGCATTAGGAGGGCAGGGTGAGTCACCAGAACCAAGGACGGGTGTTTTTGATGGTTAAACAGGTTAAAAATGTAGTTTTAAGTTATAATGGGTTTGTATAGGAAGGGGGCGTGGCTGGTAAAATGAATATCAAATATCTAAATACTGAATAAAGCAACTTAAAAACGGCCTGGAGGGCTCACTAAAGCCTGAGTAGACCATAAAATGACCAAAAGTTTTTTTGAAAGTGAAATATCCCTTTAACCCTGTGGCATGCAAATTATACGGTGGACTTAACGACACTGCCCCCCCCCCCCCCCCCCCCCCCCACACACACACACACACACACACACACTACACTGTATACTAATAGTATACACTGTATACTATATATAGTGTAGTGTAATGGTTACAGTAGCTTCACTTTCATGAGTCACAATGTCCATAGACAGGTGGAGTTACACTTTGTTTGCATGTGGTGTTGCTAGTGTAAGGACTGGTCAGTGAAGACCATGATGAATTAGCATATGCATGACGTCACTTTGACAAGCCGAGTTATGCTTGTAGTTCATGTGGTTACTTATTTTTCTCTCTCTTCTGCACTAATAAGCCTCTCTTTTCTTTTGTTTCATTGTTTCCTAATAATAATAATACTACTAATAATAGTGTGTGTGTGTGTGTGTGTGTGTGTGTGTGTGTGTGTGTGTGTGTGGGTGTGTGTGTGTGTGTGTGTGCGGGTGCGTGCGTGTGCGCGCGTGTGCGTGTGCGCGTGCGCGTGTGCGTGCGTGTGTGTGTGTGTGTGTGTGTGTGTGTGTGTGTGTGTGTGTGTGTGTGTGTGTGTGTGTGTGTGCGCGTGTGTGTGTGTGTGTGTGTATGTGTGTGTGTGTGTGTGTGTGTGTGTGTGTGTGTGTGTGTGTGTGTGTGTGTGTGTGTGTGTGTGTGTGTGTGTGTGTGTGTGTGAGAGGCGGGGGGAGGGGACTGGCTAATCGGTAGGCTGTTTTGTCATGGGACAGTCTATGAACCGACCAATCGGCGAGCCTGTTGTCTTGGCTTTAACGCACACACACACACACACACACACACACATTCACACAGCGATTGGAGGAGGAAATCGAACCGGGAACCTCACGGTTGACCATCCGTGGGCTGCTCTACCGGCCACTCAACCCCGAGAGGTGAGAGACTTGTGTTCAGAGCTTTGTGTTTGTCATCTTTATATGTTTGGGCTTTGTTTGTGTCTTGAGGGCGCGCTCCCACCGCACTTTTATTTTCCCTCTGGGCAGTGGAGAGTAACTAAGTACATTTACTTATGTACTGTACTTAAGTACAATTTTGAGGTACTTTTACTTCACTGGAGTATTTCAGTGAAGGTACGATACGTACGATACGTAAAGACGTACGACGAGGGTTGTATTCTACAGCTACCTCTGGGGCGGAATCTGCCAATGCTTTGTCAATGCAAATGCGTGGATTCATGGTCTCTTCCAAGAATCCACGCATTTACATTGACAAAGCATTGGCAGATTCCGCCCCAGAGGTAAAATAAAAGTGCGGTGGGAGCGCGCCCTAAAGGGATAGTTCACCCCAAAAATACCTTTTCTTTATGGATTAGTCAGGAGACACAAAGGAGACTTGTTGTGTCTCCTATACTGGAACCACTGCTGGTCATCAAATTATTGTCTTAGGAATGAGACACAAACTAAAACATGTCCATGAATTCAAGTCTCCATGGGGTGACGAATAGATAGAGATAAAGTCATTTTGGGTGAACTATCCCTTTAAGGCTTGGTGTCTTTGTATCTAGTCTGTGAAAAGTGTTAACTTGCAACAATTTAAACTGTCTCTCATGTGCGTAAGCTTGACAACAATCAGTGGTGTAAAGTAACTAAGTACATTTACTTAAGTAGGCTACTGTACTTAGGTAAACATTTTAAGTACTTTTACTTTTCTGGAGTATTTCCAAATTTCAATACTTTTACTCCTACTCCACTACATCTCAGAGGCAAATATTGTACTTTTTACTCCACTACAATTATTTGAAAATGTTAGTTACTAGTTACTTTGTAGATTTTGATTATTATTGCAAAACATATGTTTACCACTTCACCCCTATTTAAACTTTGGCTATCTGAAAATAGCAGATCTAAGCTCACAATGCATCACAATGCGACACGTTGTGAGCTTGTAGATCTGCTATTTTCATACATTTTTATACATTTTAGACATGATAACTTGTGAAATGGTGAAATGGGACATTCTGCATAACGAGTACTTTTACTTTTGGTACTTTAAGTATATGTTTATGCCAATACTGTTTAACTTTTACTCAATTAAATTTTGATCGCCGGACTTTTACTTGTAACGTAGTATTTCTGTATTGCAGTATTGATACTTTTACTTATGTAAAACATTTGAGTACTTTTTCCACCACTGACAACAATGCCTACTCCATTCTCTACACTACGTGACTATCAGTGGTGGATAAAGTACTCAAATGTTTTACTTATGTATCAATACTGCAATATAGAAGTACTCTGTTACAAGTAAAAGTCTGGAATTCAAAATATACTTGAGTAAAATACAAAAGATATTGGTATCAAAATGTACCATTCTTAAGTTGCTTGATTCATTATATTTAGATATTTGATATTCATTTTATCAGACACACCCCCTTCCTATACAAACCCATTATAACTTAAAACTCCATTTTAAACATGTTAGATTCATCAAAAACACCCGTCCTTGGTTCTGGTGACTCACCCTGCCCTCCTAATACGCGAGGGGGGCGTGTTTTTTCGATTACTTTTTTAATTTTAAAAAAACATTTTTTTTTTATCGTATTTAATTTTTTTAACTTTCAAAAAAGATATTTAAAATATGTGAAAAACGTAATCCAAAAAACACGCCCCCCCCTCGCGTATTAGGAGGGCACGGTGAGTCACCAGAACCAAGGACGGGTGTTTTTGATTTGAATATAACATGTTAAAAATGAATTTGAAGTTATAATGGGTTTGTACAGGAAGGGGGCGTGTCTGATAAAATGAATGTCAAATATCTAAATAATGAATCAAGCAACTTATAAACTGTCTGGGGGTTCAAGCCTGAGTAGAAGATCAAATGACCCAAAGTTTTTTTGAAAGTGAAATATCCCTTTAAAGGAGCTACACCATGAATTTAAAAAATAATAATAATATTTGATATCATATTGTTTATGTCCCTCAAACGTTTTTCAAAAGGTTTGAGCCTAAATCAAGCCTCAGATATACTCATTCCAACTAACTTCTCTCTGGCTTATAAAGCACTTTCACCTGCAATACCACATTGTCCTGTTTGGCACGGGGCGCTATTGAGCCAGTTTGTATGCATGTTATGTCCTGGTTCTGTGTGGAAAAAGTAAAAAAAATAAAAATGATTTTTTTTAGATTTTTTTTTTTGGTTAGAACTGAAAAACGGGAGGAATTGTTCCCAGACGTGACGTAGGGTGGGGGAACAAATCTGACGGACTGTTTTCAGACCAATTTACATAAAAAACACAGATAGCCTATGAAAGCCTGCATGCTCGAAGTCGGGTATTTGTTGGAACAGAAGAGAGGTGGGGGAGACCAAAAACACACAAAAATGAAGAAAAAGTTAAAATTCATGGTGTAGACCCTTTAAAGTACCAAAAGTAAAAGTACTAAAATATTTGAAAATAGCAGATCTACAAGCTCACAACTTGTCGCGATGCGACGCGTTGTGAGCTTGTAGATCTGTTCAAATGTATAACATATAGGGCTAAAGTGGTTAAAGGAGGAGTTCACCCAAAAAATGTCTTATTTTCTATCAATTGCACACCCTATAAGCCTGAAATCCATGGATTATTTTTTGTTTTTGTGGCATTCCTAAGCTAATAATTTGATTCCCGTCTCCTACCGGCTAATGTATCCGGTTGGAGACACAAAGTAGATTCTTTGTGTCTCCTACCGGAAATACACACGGTCATCAAATTATTGTCTTAGGAATGCCACAAAAACAAAAATAAATCCATGCAATCAAGGCTTTATGGGGTGTGTAATTGATAGAAAATCAGTAATTTTTGGGGTGAACTCCTCCTTTAGGGCGCGCTCCCACCGCACTTTTATTTTACCTCTGGGGCAGAATCTGCCAATGCTTTGTCAATGCAAATGTGTGGATTCATGGTCTTGCAGATTTTTTCCAAGAATCCATGCATTTACATTGACAAAGCATTGGCAGATTCTGCCCCAGAGGTAAAATAAAAGAGCGCGCCCTTAATGTATGTTTTATAGTGTATATTTACCTCTGAGATGTAGTGGAGTAGAAGTAAAAGTATTGACAATTGGATATACTCCAGTGAAGTAAAAGTACCTCAACATTTTACTTAGCCTAAGTACAGTACTTGAGTAGATGTACTTCGTTACTTCACACCACTGGTGACTATTTACCTTGTTTATTATTTTGCTATTGGCTCTTGGATGTATTTATTGTGTTGATAGTCTGTTGTTGTAGCTTGTAGTATAGCCTGGTTCCAGCCCATAGACCCCGCCCACTCTCTGAGTGAGTTCCTCTTGGTCTGGCATTATAATGTCAGCCTATGGCTTTTCGCGATCGAAGAGATACCTGACAAATCAGAGTCGGAGGTGGGAGTGGGCTAACGACAAGCCAATCAGTGAATATCTGCTAAAACAAGCTGTACGATGACGTCAGATGTAGGCGGAATCGTGAATCTCTTGTGATTGGTTTAGGGAAATTCGAATCCCCTCCCTCTGGTAATCGCGGACACTGCAGCCAATGTCAGACTGAAGCCCCACGCAGCTTCTGTCTGATAACCAGGCTAAGCTTGTAGGGCTGTTGCATCTTTATGTATCAGATCTAGTGGTTCTCAGTCACCATGACTGATTCCACTATAAGATGAGAGAATATCTAAGTCATGGATGATGCAACTTTGATGATGTAGAGGGCCACTATATTTACACACTCACTCCAGAGGGACACATTTATAATATACTGTCAGAGGGCAGACACCTATCTCTGTATTTTAACTTTTTTTCGTAAATTAATGCCGTACTTTGTCATTCTATGTCACACAATAGTAGCAAAAATAGCCAATCTACAAGTTTTGAGCTTGTAGATTGACTATTTTATGCAATGTTTTTGTCATTGGAATCCTGATTTTCTTCTTTGCTACTTTTTGAATTAGAATCCTGAAAAGTAACATTTTTATTTAATTTCAAATGCATTTAGTTATACTTATGTTAGGTATTCTTTGAATGATTTTGAAGATAACATATTATTTAGCATTTGAATTTATTTAGCAGGGGGCAGCTAAATAAATTGATATTAGCATCAAAATAATCTAACCACTAATATTATACATCGGCTATCTGGAAATAGCCGATGTGCAAGCTCACAGCGCATCGCTATGCAATGTGTTATGAGCTTGTAGATCTGCTATTTTAAAATAGCTGGTGTAGTGTAACTATAGTTAAACTGATGATGCTACATTATTAAATCATTTAGCTGGGCACCCTGTGTGTGTGTGTGTGTGTGTGTGTGTGTGTGTGTGTGTGTGTGTGTGTGTGTGTGTGTGTGTGTGTGTGTGTGTGTGTGTGTGTGTGTGTGTGTGTGTGTGTGTGTGTGTGTGTGTTTTAGAAGTCAGAGCAGGACGTTAAACCATTATAATTACAACTAGTTTGTGTGTGTGTGTTTTTTCTTTTTCTTTTTTGTGTGTGTGTTGTGTGTGTGTTTGTTTTTTTGTGTTTTTATTTTGTTTTTTTTTGTTTTTTTTGTGTGTGTGTGTGTGTGTTTTAGAAGTCAGAGCAGGACATTAAACCATAATAATTACAACTAGTTTGTATCTTGTGTTGCAGATTAAAGTTCTTCATAGATTTCATAGATAGTTTCATAGACTTGTTGACAGATCTATCATCAGTATTGTGTTAATAATGGTTTAGTTTGTTTACACATTACCTTTTATATTAATATGTTGGATTCATGTTAATGTGTATTTTCAGACATTTAAACACTTAAACCCTCAATACTTAATAGTAAACTTGACCTTTGTCTCTGTACTTGGTCTGCTCTTTTTTCCCTCTATTCCAAACCTCCTCACCAAAAATAGCAGATCTACAAGCTCACGACACGTGGCAGTGAGTTACAAGCTTATAGATCGGCTATCTTCACAGAATGTTCCCCCCTAGAATAGGGATGCTGGGGTTCAAGTGGTTAATGTAAAAACATATTTAAAAATAAATGAAAAAGTTCCTATCACACAAAGATATGCCCCCCCCTGTAGTAACTATGAGGACCCCCTAGGGGTCCCGGACCCCCTGTTGAAAACCCATGCTATAGGGAAAGCGGCTTTATGTGACTTTTTGGGGTATGATCTTCTATGACATAACTAGAAGATTATATTAGAACACGGTTATTACATGAGTGTAACTACATACCAGTATAACATACTGTAATACTAGTCTACTGTTTGAAAAAGACAAATTATATGTTTATTTTTTTTCAGCTTCAATGGTCATGATGTCACTCATATCTTGTTCACATGTATTCATCATTTCCTGTTTCCTAATGTATTTCATTGACTGTAACGTTGACAGGTTTAATAAAGACCTAAAGATGGGTGCAAGTGAGTCTGTGGAGAGAGAGGAGGAGGGATCTGACAGACCAGAGTCTCCAACATCCAGCCGTGTGTCTATGAAGAGTGACCTGTCTCTACCTGTACCTCCTGGGTTTACCTTTACCAAAAGTCTTCACCACAGACCAGAGTCTCCAACATCCAGCTCTGTGTCTATGAAGAGTGACCGGTCTAAAGAAAAACCTCCTGAACCTGGACCTTCACACACACAGTATGTGAATCAGATATATTATACAACCTGGTCTCTGGTCAACACTGTTATAGATGTTATAGAGCCCCCCCCCCCCCCGCATGTGTTTTGGATCACACTGAATGAGCTTGTAGATCATATGTCGGTTTCCACGTGTCATCATCATTTTAATGATTTCATTATTATTAAATATGAAGTAAAGTAATTTATACACAAATAACTTGACTCTTGTCTTTGTCTGTTTGTCAGGACAAAAAGACCAGCAAAACCAACCACTGATGATGAAGAATGGACATGTAGAGGCTGTGGCTACAGGAACACTGCTAAGGATTTAAGATGCAGAACCTCATCCTGCAGAGTGACAAAGATCTTATCCTCAAGGTAACGTTGGCTTTCTGTCTGTTTTCTTTCTTTCTTTCTTTCTTTCTTTCTTTCTTTCTTTCTTTCTTTCTTTGTGAACATTTCTCTGAAGGAGGAGGAGGAGGATGAGCAGAAGGAGGAGGAGGATGATGATGATGATGATAGGAGGAGGAGGAGGAGGAGGAGGAGGAGGAGGAGGTGTCATAATATCATAATAATAATAATGTGTTCCTCATTGTTTCTCCCTCCTCTTTCTATGTCTCTGTGTTTTTTCTATCATTGTCTTTCTCTCAGCTGGGCCTCCCTCACAGCCCTACCTCTCTCTGCAGCATACATGATGAAGTCTTGGCATAAAGGCATCACACAGAGCTACCGTGACTACTCTGTCCGCAGTCTGTGAGTGTTCATCACACAGAAAGCAGAACCAATACAATGTGTTCTCACCATCTTCTAGACCCCAGATCAGCTGAACTATTATCACTTATTATATGATGATTTAATCTGATGTCTGACTTTGTCTCTTTCATTCTCTGTGTGTTGGTGAGCAGTGTAGAGGACGTGTTAACATTAGACCCAGCTGAGGACGTTATTAACCTGGTGACTGATGCTCAGAACACAGAGAGGAACATATATGAGTCAGCTAACAGTGAGGTAAGAATCTAATATTCTCTCCATGACATTTATTTACATGTTCTAATGAATACATGAACTACAATGTAGCGTGTAAGATTTAATTGTTCATCATTCAGTTAAATAAAAAACTAAACAATAAACAAAAATCTGTCTAAAGTAGGGATGCCAGGTAACCACATGAACCCTAGCGTCCTTATTCTGAGGTGAACAGAAAATAGCCGATCTACAAGCCTACAATACATCACAATGCAACCCGTTGTGAGCTTTTAGATCGGCTATTTTAGGCAAATATTTGGTGAGAGAGAATAAAGCATCGGGCCTAGTTCAGAGCCCTGGGGGATCCCGTTCAACTACAGTATGTATAAAGGTTTAATTATCGTTGTTGTCGGGCAGAAACCTTGTATCTCCACGTTTCACCCCCCCCCCCATAACTTAATGCCCCATTTCATCATAGAAGAGAGTTGTGGACTTGTTTTCCCCAGAATAGTGAAGCTAGGGTTCATGAGGTTAACAGTGTTCTACTTACATTAAACTGTTCTCTTATACCCAGTGGTGGAAAAAGTACTCTAATGTTTTACTTAAGTAAAAGTATCAATACTGCAATATAGAAATACTCTGTTACAAGTAAAAGTCCGGAATTCAAAATGTACTTGAGTAAAAGTACAAAAGTATTGGCATCAAAATATACTTAAAGTACTAAAAGTAAAAGTACTCATTATACAGAATGTCTCCTTACACAAGTTATCATTATGTCTAAAAAGTATTAAAATCTTTTTAAAATAGCAGATCTACAAGCTCACAATGTGTCACATCGCGATGCATTGTGAGCTTATAGATCGGCTATTTTCAAATGGCCAAATGTATATAGGGCTGAAGAGGTTAATGTTTTGTAATTATAATAAAAATATACAAAGTAACTAGTAACTAAAGTTTTCAAATAATTGTAGTGGAGTAAAAGTACAATATTTGCCTCTAAGATGTAGTGGAGTAGAAGTAAAAGCAATGGAAATTGGAAATAGTCCTAAGAATTACTTAGTAAAAGTACCTCAAAATTGTAATTAAGTACATTAATTGAGTAAATGTACTTAGTTACTTTACACCACTGTGACCATCTGTCCAGCCTTTTGTTTTTATTTTCTGAAAACCTTGGAGTGAGATTTGGTGGTGTGTGCAGCAAATATTATTATTATTATTATTATAATTATTTTATCGACCCATAGAGTCACCACCGCACGCCAAATGTGTTTTTGTATTCATTGTTGTACTTAATGTTGCACCCAGTGCAACACACCAGTTGTAATCCCCCAACCAGGTACAGCTGGTATGTTGCACTGGGGGGGGGTGTGCTATCATTTTACAAATGATGTAACGCATCTGTGTCATTTTTAGATTTCTTTGGCTTTTCAAAAATAGCAGATATACAAGCTCATAGCCCGGCAGCGAGTGAGCTTGTAGATCTGCTATTTTTTTTAAATCGAGAAGATTTGTGCAAATCTTTGAAAATATATTCAACATTTGTAAAATATTTTGTTCCAGGGACCCCCCAGAAGCAAAGAGTTACACATACTCGCTTTAAAAAATACATATTCAAAGATTTGCACACATTTTCACGATAGCAATTTTGTAGTGCCGCGCTATGAGCTTGTTGACAGTGACAGAGATGCGTTCCCGGTCCTAATGGGTTAAGGCAGAAACTGGTGGTAGGTGTAGATTAATAGTGTGGGTGTGATCATTTTGGTGGGGGGTCTTTTTAACAGAGCAGATATAATGTCCTGTATTCTGGGGCATTTTAACAGGGAGTTTGTTACTTTAACAGGCTTTACTAACATGGGAACATTATGGGTAAATGTTTTAATTTCATCCATCAACAAGCTAAACAGAGACATTGATTTGATGACTGAAGCAATTAAAGAGCCATCTTTAATAATAACCACTCATTAATATATCTTTATGATTGCATGCATTTAACTAGAATGTATCACTTAGGTATCAAATGGAGTATAATGTGTAAACTGTATGTGGGAATGACTGGAGTGTATTCACAGTCATAATAAATATAGTGACAGTAGGAGTCAGTGTAACAGCCTGTGTAGAGATGGTGACTCTTACTCTCCTATTGGTCATATGGTTCACCTTGACTGATGTTTTGCACCATATGTTTCCTATTAAGTATTCACATTGATTTCCATAAAAGTCTGATAGCTATAAAGTCAAGACAGACTGCACAAATTATTCTAAATGGTCAAATCCCTTTAATCACTCACCTCAGCAATATACTCTCACTCTCTCTCTTGTTAGCTTGTAGAACAGATCTACAAGCTAACAACACGTCTTAAGATCTGTTCTTTTTGTACACGCATGTATCCTAAGGTCCCTCCCCCTTTTAACTGCCTGCTCTTGGCAGTGCAGCATGACACACAGAGGAGTTCTAAATAATTCGACGTTTGTCAAATTCAGTAAATAAAAACTAACGTTAAAAACTTGACCGGACAGAGAAAATTCCAGCGTACACCCGGCAGCTAACATTTTGGATGTGTAGATTATAGAACATTAGTTCATCTTACGATCTATGTTGTTGATCCTCCTCTCGGCGACATCTGGGAATATCACTGTAATGATCAATGGAATGACACGAGAGTAAATGTGTTCACCGTCCTTCATACAAGACACACACACACACACACACACACACACACACACACACACACACACACACACACACCTAATGTTTATGCTTTTCACTACAGTTAACGGGTGGGGATACTTCAGATACAATAATTTAATTCACTTTATCGCTCAAATACCGGCAGAAGTGGATGTCTCAGTGGTGCATGAGTTAACACAGTTTTACACTTGGGCTGATTTGACGGTGTGATAAATATGATGTGTAGTGTGAGTGTGTGTGAAGAGGGTCATTTACGTGTGTCTCACGCTCATTGTGTGAGAGTTGTCAGCTCTGGTTAAGGAACAGTGTGTAGTGTGTAGTGTGTAACACTTGATGTAGCTTCACTCTGTCATTGTGTGTTGATGTGTGAAATACAGGATGAATACTGGGACCTGATGAGTGAGAAGAGGTCTGAGCTGAAGGAGAAGAGTGACATGATGAATCCGTTGTTTTCCGAGCCGAACACGTTCTATACCGTAAGCAATGAAATCCTTTTGTTGTTCCTTTTGGGTCAATGTATTTCTTTATTAACACATTAGGGGTGTCACGATACGCCTAATCCACGATTCGATTCGACTTTCGATTTTAAGGTCACGATTCGATTCGATTTTCGATACGATATATATTTGTAAAACTTTTTTTTTTCAGCTTTGAGGGCTATATGATTATTAATTTAGGCTATTGTCTTGATTTTTAAAGAAAAACACATGTTTCTCAATAAGTCCCTTTTATTTGAATAATATCAAATGAGAATGACAACAAAAAGGGTTTTATGCCTTTACAACAACTGACACGGGGCGGCAGTGGCTCAGGGGTAGAGTGGCCGGGTAGAGGGAACTGGAAAACCGCAAGGTTCCCAGTTTGATCCCGGGCTGGGGCGCTCCCCTAAAGTTAGTGCCGAAGTGTCCTTGAGCAAGACGCTGAACCCCTAATTGCTCCCGATGAGCAGGTTGGTGCCTTGCATGGTTTCCTCCACCATCGGTGTATGAATGTGTGTGTGAATGGGTTAATGGCACAATCAATGTAAAGTGCTTCGGATAGAAGCGCTATATAAATGCACCATTTACCATTTACCATTTACATTTTCAGATTCTTCTTTAAGATGAGTTAACATTCTTGTGAAGCGTTATAAATAAAATCTAAATACAAAGTTGAACATGTAAGAAAAAATTATCCAAAGACAACTGTTATTTGGCTACATGTTCTTAAACATTTAAAGTATGTTCACATTGTTTGAACAGGTAAGAGCTTTAACTCTTTGATTGCCCCGGACGGGAATGACGAAATTATAAAGAAAAAAAAAAAAAGAAAAAAAAGATCTACAAGCTACAACGCCCTGCGCTGTGAGGCGTTGTGAGCTTGTAGATAGGCTATTTTTGGCAAAAATAGCAGATCTACAAGCTCACACCACCTCGCGCTGCAAGGCGTTGTGATCTTGTAGATCTTCTGTTTTTGGCCGAGAGGTGTAGAGGGGAAAAAGAGAAGACGGAGCAACTATCAATGTGGAATAATCGACAAACGGTAGCCGTTTTGTCAACAACGCGTCGGGTGCCCATCATTATTCACTGGGAAGCCAAAATATTGCCAGACTTTTGACTCAAAGGAAGCGGGAGGGTTTTCCAATTCTTCCGTTTGTGTATCATCATTATCATCGCTGGCTTCAGCAGTGGCCAGTGTGAAATGTAAAGTAGTACAGAAGACGCAACGCTACAGCGGTTTCTCTCTCTGTCTCCTACAAACTCCTCTGTGGTGTGTGTGGGTTTGTCCTGTCGTCTTTTTTTTCTCCCCCGTCGTAAGCACTGTGCTTTCGACGGGGGAGAAAAAAAGACGAGCGATGGACGGAAAAACACAACAGCGGCTCGCTCGAGCATGGCTTCACCCGGACGTGCAATCGGATGTGCGCATGCGCGGGAGTATTTTTTTTAAATTAACCCTTGAATCGCGATACGGCTTTTGATTTCGATACACTGTATCGAACGTCATTTTCGGTTCGATTTCGATATGTATCGAGTGTCGTGACACCCTTAATTTGTACACACACAAGTTCCTGCTAGTTTGCAATTGTATATCTATGATATAAAACCAACAGTCTACTGTCTACAGAAAATGTTTGAAACGACTCAGGCAGACACATTTGAACACACTTTATATGGCTTTCACATTTTCAAGTACAACTTTTTCAAGTTTTCAAGTACAAGTAGTTCAAAGTTATACAAGTAGTTTTAAAGTTCAACGTTATATACAAAATGCATTACAAAATGACACAATATATCATCATAATGTGTTTTGCCTGGCCAGCACATCAATGTCTCCTCAGGGCCAATTTTCACCTCCTTGGATCCCCCCGGTGGCGGAGGTGGTCCCCGTGAGGGTTCTGAGTACGTGAAGGCATAGATGTCTTTCACCGACAGAGATGGCTTCACGTAGTCAGATCCCTCGGGGGCAGTGAGAGACATTAGCAGCACATTTACTGCGAAGGAGGCGCCGGACGGCGGGGGCGGGCAGGGGGGGGGCGGAGGGGGTGCAGGATGAGGCTGCTGGTGAGGCTGCTGCTGCTGCTGCTGCTGTTGCTGCTGCTGACAGGCGGCCGGGGGGGGGACAGGCGGGTCTGCTGGGACATCTTGTGGTGGGGGAAAATCTGCTTCCACTGGGGCATATCTCACAGCGGTCCAAGACTTGACAACACTGAGGATGAAGTCTAGAGATGCGCGGATGGCCTCTCACGTCACCCGAATCCGCATGTACAAATTAATTATCCACCCGTTATCCAACCGCAATAATTATTTTATCCAATTTAAATATCCGCACCAACCGCATTTTCCGTATGTCAAATTATTATTATTATGTTCTGGTATTCCCCTTTAGTTTTAGTCTTAGTAGTGCGATGTGATCACAAAATGCATTGATTTAGCCTATGGAATGTCGGTGCGTCTTTTTTCTTTTTTTAAACCGGTGCTGCTCTGCTGCGCTAAACATACTGGCCCTCATTTATCAACGCGGTGCAGCCCGAATAATGAGCGTACGGCGTAATCACCGCACCTTTTGGCATTTATCAATATATCCTGACGTGGGCTTCATCCTACCGTAGGCTGAAATCTCACGTCTGGTCGAGACCAGTTGTTGACGTTGGCTGCGCCCGTTTATTCCATTCTAGACCTGCGGTGCACCATTGTCTGACTGTCTGACAAGCATCTGGACACATAATCCACTCCTAAATGTGTATATCTACACTAATAAATAATCGCTGTGAAAATATATCATTTTAATTTTATAAAGTAATTTAAACAAACTGCTTTAACAGTCATTCAGGTAAGATTGTAGATCTGTCTGTATTGAAATTAGCAGATCTACAAGCTCACAACAGGTCGCACTGTGAGCGAATTTTCGGGAGCCCCGACCATCTTTTCACTGACAGTGAGGTCTACAAACTTACAGTAGCTTGTCCTATGTTATGGAGTTATGTCATAGAGAGTTATGTAGGCTACACAACCTGGCTGGGTTAAGGATATAAACCCGACGCTCCAATATTAACGTGGCTGCACGGAATCACTGCATTCCGCCCGAGTCTCATGTACCGCTACGCTACGGACATGAAAGACAAAGGTGTGTGTGTGTGTGTGTGTGTGTGTGTGTGTGTGTGTGTGTGTGTGTGTGTGTGTGTGTGTGTGTGTGTGTGTGTGTGTGTGTGTGTGTGTGTGTGTGTGTGTGTGTGTGTGTGTGAGAGAGTGAGAGTGAGAGAGAGAGGCGTGTGTGTGTGAGAGAGATGCGTGTGCGGCGAGACCAGCGGGGGGAACTGTTTCTTATTGGCTTTTCATGTCTTTGGTCGTATTCTGGTTCGTCTTCATGTCGTAAAGTCGGGGCGTTTTGAGAATATTTAAGGGCGTGTTATTTAAATGATGCTCGTTTTCAGCCGTGACATTTATCAACGCTGGGACCAAGTGTACGCTCGGATCAGCTGTGTAGGATGCGTTGATAAATGTGACTTCGACGTTGGTGTACGGCCGAATATAAGGAAAAATATACGCCGGTTTATACGCTGCGTTGATAAATGAGGGCCACTGACTCTGTATGTTCAGCGCCGCTTAAAATACGGAATCGTCCCGTTGGAAACTAAAAGACGTGTCCCGTAATTGAACTGATACGGGATACACACTTTGTCCCGTATTTTAAGGTCGGGGAATCAATTTAAATGACAGGACGATGATGTGTTCTCCTGTGTCTCTTTGCTGTGTTACTGCCAGTAACTTACTGGGAGAGTGGGAGCGCAGCGCATGGCTCATCGAGTCAGTGTTGCCAAGTATAGTGAGAGAAATGAGCCAGCCGACCTACAAAAACAAGCCAAAAACAAACCAGAAACAAGCCAAATTTTGTCCAAAAGTTGCAGGAAATAAACAGACTTGGCAACGCTGGCTATAATGCCATTGTCTGGGAGTGTGCTCAACAGCTCATTGGCTCATTACTCAAAACACGACCAATGACAATAGCGCTTTCACGTTGCTAAGATACTTTCTGTGCGGAGCTGTGCATTCTGCATTGGCTTGACAGCGTCAGTGGAGAAGATGTTTGGAGATGTTTACAAAGCAAACTTTGGCGAATAACACACACTCACACAGACACAAGCATGCAGAGATTTAGCTATTTTATGGATAGATATATTAGATGTCATTAATTTATTTACCGCAATATTTCACCCGCGGTTTATCCGATATTAATTAATGATTATATTTGATTGACCCGAATCCACCCAAACCACGGTTAACTGCGGCAACCGCGGCTAAAACCGCGATCTGCGCATCTCTAATGAAGTCATACATGCATTTACAGTTGCCACCTGGATTCCTTGCCTTGTGGAGTATGAATGCGTTGCACATTGAGATTTGGAATAAATAGACCAAAAACTTGTTGCTCCACTTGGCTGTCTTCCTGATGAAGGGATAGTAGCTTAGGTTTTGGTCTAGTCAGTCAACTCCATTCATAGTCTTGTTGTATTCAAGGACACAAACTGGCTTATTCTGTGGCACTTTGTCTCTGTGGTGTTTCTGCCTCACCAGCTGGGTCCCCATCTCATCCTTGCGCTGGGTTGTGATCAATCGAACGATGCGTTTGTCTCGCCAGGCCAATAACATCACTTTGCCATTGTGAAGCATCTTCCGTTCTCCCACTTTCAGGCTGTGGACATCGTCACATCCCTCATGGCTTGTGGTTCTCCTCTTTTTAGCCTCATAGTACCACAGGCATGCGTGTTCTTCTGAAGGAGGAGTTCATACAGCGCCACTGAGTTGAAGTAGTTGTCCATGAACAAAGAAAACCCGTACCCTGTAAGACCCTGCAACAGAAAAGTGACTGTGTCTATTAGGGAGGAGTACTGTCCAGAATATGGCTTCATTGAGTAGCAGTACCCTGTTCCAGAATCACACAGAATGTATGACTTTATTCCATACTTGGTGGGCTTCTGTGGGTTGTACACTCTGAAGGATAGGCGTCCCCTCCACAGAAGCATCCCCTCGTCGATGCTGATGTTATGACCTGGAACAAACATCTCCTTGAATTTGTCTGTTAGGTACAACAAGACCGGGTTGATTTTACAAAGCCTGTCCACCACAGCAACTTTGCCAGCTTCTTCTGCGGCAGCAGCAGCAGCGGCAGCAGCACCAGCGTCATCCTCATTGTTCGTGAAGTGGAGAAACCGCCAGATGATCTGGAACCTGTTGCGTGACATGTTTTGGCCGAAGAACGGTGTGAGTACAGGGTCATCGGTCGACCAATAGTACTCTAGTACAGTCTTTCGCACAAGGCCAGTGAGTTCCCCCACTGAAACCGGTTTCCAGTCCTTCACTCTGCTTTGTGGATGCTGCGCCACTTCTTCTTCACTCCTGGCCTGGATGAACGCTTGAGCATAGATGTTAGTTTGCTCTACTATCATCCCTAGCAGCTCATCAGTAAGGAAAAGCGGAAGAAAGTCAACAGGCATGGTTGACTGAAGTTCAGCAGCAGCATTGCGCGGACCTGGACTAGCAGTGAAGGGGATGTCCACCCTATAGGTTCCCAATCTGTGTCCTTCCACACTGGCTCTACAGCTGGAGGCCTCCCACCACGTCCTGTGAATTACAGAAATACACAATTACCATAAAATACATCTTTTTTTGTTTGTGTGGCAGTATTGATTTATATGAAAATATGACTAAAACTAAATAGTCTGTATTCAACAGACTATGACTAAAACTGAATCAAAATGTGCTGTCAAATAGAGAGTGAAACAGTCTTATATACAGCCTTATTTTGATCACAACACCCAATTACTGAATGTCAATCCCCCATAACTCTTGAGTGTGTGCATTTGTACACACAAGAGTTACATACCTGCTAGTTTGCAATTGTATATCTATGATATAAAACCAACAGTCTAATGTCTACAGAAAATGTTTGAAACGACTCAGGCAGACACATTTGAACACACTTTATATGGCTTTCACATTTTCAAAATCGTGTGGTACAGCTGTGAAAACGGTCTTACTTTGTTTACGGCTGACAGGTGGTACTGGGGTTGAAGACGATGGCCCTGCTTCGTCCAACTCCATGTCTGAAATCACAGTAAAACATAAAATAGTTTGGTAAATAAGATGTACAATTATTTTCACTACCAGCATGTGTGGTGTGTGTGGTAGTACAAAATGGCACAACATATTGTGTGTGTGACATTACTGGAATTTTATTCAACAGACTATGACTAAAACTGAATCAAAATGTTCTGTCAAAATCATGTGTGGTACAGCTGTGAAAACGATCTTACTTCTTTTATGGCCAACAGGTGGTACTGGGGTTGAACACGATCGCCCTGCTTCCTCGAAATCCATCATGTCTGAAATCACAGTAAAACATAAAATAGTTTGGTAAATAAGATGTACAAGCACCACGGCAGAAATAACACACTATGTGTGACACTATTTATACACTGTGAATGCAGTCATACAGAATTATTTTCTGTGAATGCCATGCAGACCACTCAGATCCAGATAGCATCTATGACATAAAACCAATCAAATCAGAAAATGTTTGAATTTTTAGAGAGTGAAACAGTCTTATATACAGCCTTATTTTTATCACAACAATATCACAACAATTTTGGACGTGAGAGGACGCTGGCGCTGGTTGTGTGCGGCTTCTCCGTTCTCCACCATTAGTTTTTATTCTATTTTTAGCTTTTATAAATTGTGATTTATGCACAGCGGCCAATACAGACTACAACTGTCTGCACTACTCGTGGACTTTTGTGCATTTTAGCACGAACTGGGATGCCAATATTGACGGCTGTCATACCGTCCGTCTCCAGCACCGACCAGCCGTGGATCCTCCCGCGAGCGGTAGTCCTCGATATGGACACCTCCACCTTCGTCCAGCGCTGATGTGAAGAATCCACCCAGGAAGCCTCCAGCTTCCCCGGTGGGGTTAGGCCTCGTTGCCTGGGACCGCTTCTTCCTGCCAGCTGAGCCGCTGTTCCAGTCCTCCATACCCATCCTAATCTCCTGCTCCTAAGGTGTTGTACCCGGACAGCCTCCCAGCTGTTCCCGGTGCGGTTAGGCCTTGCTGCCTGGGACCGCAAAAAACCTTTAGTCAGCCAGCCACCAGTTAGCCATCAAGTCAACAGGCAACTGGTAGCTACAGCTAGCCCTGCTAACGGCTAACAGGATCTCTCTCACCGACAGCATGTTGCAATATTCCACCTCACAACTGCTGGGACTCAATAACTCCTCCACTCCGATACACATTTCAGTCATCAAACAACTAGGAATGTTACGCCGTCCCCGCTACATTCACAAAAGTTCCCGTCATTCGTCATTCCATCTGGTCAACAGAACACTCCGTCGCATGTGCGACACGTCATCAGAGCGCAGCCTGTGCTGGATCAAATAGCAGCACTGGGAATACACTGCACTGCAGGCGGAATGTAAAACGTGGAGTGGATTTCAGCTTACTCCGGCCCCTGCAGAAATTCACCACCCCATCAACAGTCAATATTGAACTATTTAATTTACAAACCCTCAAGCAAAAATCCTCTCTCATTCATGACCACATTCTGGACAAAAAAATGGACTTCAGAGCATCCAGAAGCTCCAGTACATTCAGAACAGTGCTGCTAGGATCCTGATGAGAGTGCGGAAATACGAACACATTACACCCATCCTCCATTCACTACATTGGCTTCCCATCTCCGCCAGGATCGAGTACAAGGTCTCCCTCCTCACCCACCAGTGCATCTACAGCAATGCCCCCTCCTACCTAAAGGAACTCCTCAAACCCCCGAACTCCACCCGCTCCACCCGCTCACTCCGCTCCAGAACCTCAAACGCACTCGAGCCCTGCACAACAAATCTCCGCACCATGGGGGATAGGGCCTTCAGCTCAGCAGCTCCATTGACACTTTTAAAAGGGGCCTAAAACCTTCCTTTTTAACAAGGCATTTGCCTAGATAGAGATGTAGTTGTTTTATCTTTTTTAAACTTCTACTGTGTTTTACTGATGTAGTAACTGAGTAATAATACTGTAATATGCCTGACTACGCCACCTCCCGCTTGTGGAGGGGGCAGGAGGAACCCCTGAACCTTAAAATGTTCAACACAGTGTAATATAACCACTTTCCCTTAGACAGGAACAATTTACCGGAGGCAGTTTGTGTCAAAATATAACATACTTTATTAAACAATTATGTAATAACATGGATTATTAAGATATCGGGCAATAGTCAATAGGGCAAGGATATAAAGTGACAAGTTATTTTTCTCTTCTAATAAGGAAGGGCGGGTCGGCCCGTACACACAATACTAACAGGGTACTATTGGGGGAAAGCGAAGGGGACAGGCCTGGCACCAAACTCATGCAATATAAAATATAAAAGTCAATACAAAAACA
Source organism: Gymnoscopelus microlampas (assembly GCF_963454915.1). Taxonomy (NCBI): domain Eukaryota; kingdom Metazoa; phylum Chordata; class Actinopteri; order Myctophiformes; family Myctophidae; genus Gymnoscopelus; species Gymnoscopelus microlampas. The sequence goes on along the minus strand of NC_139959.1, from coordinate 38,964,091 downwards.
TGCAGTGTCACGATTTTACATACACACCAATAAAACCCAAAGGTCCCACAGTGCAGTCCCAAGAGAGGAATGGAAGGCGTGTGTAACAGGGCGGACCCGGCCTTGAACACGGTTACTGTAACATAAGAAAAAGAGAGAAACAATTAAAACAATGTCACTATAAATGCAAATCTAAAACTACTGCCTAACTACTGTACCTCAAATGAATGAACTCAAATAAACAAATCAAAATCAAATCAAAATAACAGTGGAAAACAGTGGCTGGACGGGTCCCTTTAAGGAAACAGACAAAACACATTAGTTGCCAGCCCTAGTATTTGAACATAATGCAAACACTGTATTCAAATCATTAAAAAGAACAGCATAAACCTACTTTGCTTTGCAGTGAATGGACACACATGCAGCACAATGCAGGGACAAGGGCAGGGGACAATTCCAGCACCACGGCTACAAGAAGAAGACAGTGATGTTACAAAACTAAAAATACATTAAAATGCACAAAGAGGCAACACATAAAATCAATACAGCTGTACCAGTATCTCCAGGTCTCTAGACACCGCACAGCAGCTCACTGGTGGTCACTTCGTTTGTAAACTGAAATAAAATAATAAATACATTTGAATAGAATAAAACATAACAATGTAGATACAAATTAAAGTGCTATAGGCATGGTAGCATCCATGTGCTCAAACAGTAGGCGAACAAACAAAGTAGTAGCATGTGCTCAAACAAACAATAGGCTAGCAGTAGCATTAGCTGCAACAAACAAAAGGGTAGCCTTACAAATGTTATAATATGCTACACAAAGATGAGCTTTGGCATACCATGTGTTCTCCTTCACCCTTGCTGAGAGGGGAAACACCATCCTCTGCAGCAGAGTCAAATGACTCTCTACTAGGAAGAACTAGACTTTTATACTTCCTGGTCATGTGACCAGGTCAGGTGCAGTGGGTGCGTCCTGCTATTGCTCGACCTTAGTGCCGCATTCGATACGGTAGACTATAGTATACTCACTTCCCGACTCAACCATGAGGTCGGCATCACAGAAATAGCATTAAAATGGTTTAAATCATACCTCCAAAACAGATCCTTCACAGTTGAAATTGGTACTGCCTCTTCCTCTCCTGCCCCCCTCACCTGTGGGGTACCCCAAGGATCCATTCTTGGGCCCATCCTCTTCTCACTATACATACCCCCCCTAGGCTCCATCATCCGTAAATATGGCATTTCCTTTCATCTTTATGCAGATGATACTCAACTATACATCCCCCTCAAGCCCGACAGAAACACATCCATCAAACCCCTGCTTGACTGTCTCACCGAGATCAAGTCCTGGATGTCAACAAACTTCCTCAGGCTAAATGACGAAAAAACTGAAATAGTACTCTTTTGCCCCCCAGACAAAGCCACAGAGATCTCTGCCTCACTTGCATCCTTATCTCCTTTCATCAAACCACATGCAAAAAACCTTGGTGTACTATTTGACTCAGCCCTGAAATTTGATAAGCAAATCAATTCTGTAGTTAAGGGAAGCTTTTTTCAAATAAGGCAAATATCGCAAATAAAATAATTTCTCTCTACCCACGACTTAGAGAAGGTAATCCACGCCTTTGTTACATCACGGCTGGATTATTGCAATTCCTTGTACATAGGGCTTCCAAATGCCTCCCTCTCCCGCCTCCAGCTCGTACAAAATGCTGCGGCCAGACTACTGACTGGAACGCGTAGACGAGAACACATCACCCCTGTACTGGCTTCTCTACATTGGCTGCCAGTCAGATTTAGGACAGTTTTTAAAATCCTTTTATTTGTTTTTAAAGCTCTCAATGGACTCGCACCACCATACATTGCAGAACTTTTGTCCCCCCCTGACAACACAAGGATACTGAGATCCTCTGGCCAGAGATTTCTTAAAGCCACTACGGCCAACCTCAGGCAAAAGGGTGACCGAGCTTTTTCTGTAGCCGGCCCAGCACTCTGGAACAGCCTCCCATCCATTGTTAGGCTCGCCCCCTCCCTGGGCATCTTTAAGTCCAGACTTAAAACACACCTATTCTCTCTTGCATTTCAGCCTTAGAATCCCCACCCCCCCACACTTTCGCACAGCCATGTGTTTACCTACCACTGTTTTTATTTCTACTGGTGTATCTAAAATGTCTTATAATGCTGTTTTTACTGTGTTTGATTTTGCAAATGTTCTTACTGTTCTTCTTGTTGTACAGCACTTTGGTCAACCTGGTTGTTTTTAAATGTGCTTTATAAATAAATTGACTTGACTTGACTTGACCAGTCACCTAGATTCCCACACTGACTTGATTTGAAGTTTATTCATTTCACTGTTTTATTATCATTGTTGTCTTCTTTCTTTTTTTGTTTTTTAAACCTGTAGCACTTTGAGATTTGTTTCAAATATAAAGTGCGTTACAAATAACATTTATTATTATTATTATTATTATTATTACAACACCCAATTACTGAATGTCAGTCCCCCATAACTCTTGAGTGTGTGCAAATGGAACCAATAGACTGGCAGACAAGTCTTACCTTTCCTACAACTAGCAGACTGTGTGTGATGAGATGACGACTCCATTGCACCATCAGACTCATATTCGTCGTCTGAAATAAACAAAATCAAACACTGTTGATGTTGTGGACATAAGGTGACCTAGTCCCCTTTGATTAATTTTATTATGATGGTGGGGGCCTCGCTGCACCTGGCCTCCACCCCAAAAACTAGAGCCATCAAAGGGATTTGAAAATCATCGTTGACATGGCCTCATGTCGACCCATAACTGTATCAAAACATTTGTTGTCGTGAAATGACCTCTTCCCTTTGAAGTATGCCACCCCCCCCCCCCCCCCAAAAAAAAAACAGATCTACAAGTCAACAAATTCATAGGATACATCGTCAACATAATCAAATAAATCACATGCATATAGATAGATAGATAGACCATTCATAGGTATTCAGTTCATCAAAATATAAAATGGCACAATTCAATGATCATAACAATATAGTAGTGCCCCACAGACTTTATACAAATATCAGGTAAAAAAATAGCCGATTTACAAGCTCACAACGCGTCGCAGCGCGAGGCGTTGTGAGCTTGTAGATCTGCTATTTTCAGAGTGCAACCAAAAGGTAAATGATTATATATATATATATATATATATATATATATATATATATATATATATATATATATATATATATATATATATATATATATATATATATTCTTACCACTGGTAAACGGATCCAGACATCGTTTCCTTGGGCTTGGCTCCCAAGAGCCAGAACAGTCGGAATCGGAGCTCTCTTCACCGTCAGAAGTATCTAGGTCTGGCCGATACGACGCGGTCCTCGGTCTGCCGCTACGACGCCGGCAGCGACGGGCACGGAGTCCTAAAAAGCAACCACAGGCTCAGATACCTCCGCAGGTGGTGGGGGAGGTGGTGGCGCAGGTGGTTGCTTTTTACGACTCCGTGCCCGTCGCTGCCGGTGCCGGGGGACGGTCGAAGGCACCGATGTCTCCTCAGATCCCTGGGGAGCAGTCTTCACCTCCTCGGATCCGTCCGATGGCGGAGGTGGTCGCCCCGAGGGTTCTTATAACGTGAAGACAGAAGTGTTTTTCACCGACAAAGATGGCTTCACGTTTTCAGATCCCTCAGGGAGAGACACCGCTTTCACCTCCTTGGATCCCCCAGGTGGCGAAGGTGGTCGCGGGGGAGCGGTGAAAGACGCCACCGCCGACGGCTTCAAGTCCTTCACAGGTCGTGGTGGTTCCTCCACAGGTCGTGATGGTGGTCCCGGTGGTGGTGGTGGTCCCGAGGGAGCAGTGAAGGACATTGTCTACAAAATAGTTCTTTGTGTTGGGTCCCAAGGCCGTTTGGCCTTGCATTTCCTTCCTCGCATCTTTCCTACTCTCGCCTAAAAACGACTCTGCCTAAAAACGACCCAGACTCCCACCTATAAATATGTACGCCTAACTATCTCACCTATATATCTATGTACTACTATACTACTATACTATATATATATATATATATATATATATATATATATATATATATGTATATATATGTGTATATATATATATATATATATATATATATATATATATATATATATATATATATATATATATATATATATATATATATATATATATATATATATATATATCTTACTCTCACCTCTCCTACACACTTTCTCTCTCTCAATCGCTCCTCTCATTCGTTCTTTGTCTCTCATTCACCGTCTCTCTTTCTCTGTCCGTCTTTGCTCGCTGTTTGTTTTGAATGCCACAAGGAATGTGACTCGAGTTTGTAGTGTTTTGCTCAGATCACGTGACTTTTACGATCACGTGACTTTTCTTTTGTCGTAGAAGCTTAATATTAATACACAGGTTGTGGAAGATTGCAATCTACCTTATACCAATGAAAAGACCTAAAAACGAGTTAACTCGATCTAGGCATTCAAGCGATGGATTCTAAAAACGAGTTGACTCAATCTAGGCAGTCAATGTGTTAAGTAGCCGTATAATAAGCAGGATCATCGTTGGGGAACAGGTTATTATTGAGAAATAAACCCAGACAGGGTGATTAGACGCTGACGCAAAGCAGATCCAGCATTAATAAACAAAAGCAGATGTTTTTACTTCTTTTAATGTCATGCCAGATATTCAGCCTCTATATGATATGGGAGTCATTCAAGTTATACTTAAATGTCTTGTTCTCTCTAGCTTCATCAAGCGTCCGCATCTACAAGAAAACCTCTTGACTTCACTAATGAACCTGGACCTTCACCCACAAAGTATGTGAATCCTCCTAAACAATATTAAAGCTCTAACATTATACAATATACACAACACTATACAATACACACTATAACACTATAATATATGCACAACACTATAACACTGTACAAAATACACAACGCTATATCACAACCATGTGATATCATGAATTTCAGTTAAAAAAGACTCAATCTTTAGCCATCGGCAGTAAGTTGTTATGAATGCAGTATGCAATGTATGAAGACAAATCATAATGTGATGTTTAGAGGTGAAGCTGCACTCTACAGGCTGGATGATGGTGAACTTGTCATCTGGTGTGGTGACAAGTATGTCTGTCTGTCTGATTGATTGATTGATTGATTGATTGATTGATTGAATATTTTATTGACAGTTTGAAAAAAAAAACACAGAGGTACAGTTTACAGGGCTGCTAAAAGGATAAACCCAAGAAAGCACTATGGCTTGTTTCCATTGGGGTCCTGTGTATTCAATTAATCGAGACATTTCAATACAAACGCTAATATAGAATATATGCAAAAACATAATATAAAATATTAGTAAAAAGAGTACAGTAAACAGTTGGGAGGTGGAGGGCGTTTCTGGAGATGAGCTTAGACTTTTTACAGGGGCCAGATTAGAATTGCAGATACCTGTGCTCTTTTAGAGCGGTTTTGAAGGAGAGTTTTGTATGACTGTTGGCAGTGGTGGAATTAACTTTCCACCACTGCTTATACCAATTACCTCCGTTACATACTGTATATGTCATACAGAATATTATGTCATAATACAGTATCATTCTTTCTCCCTCCTCTTTCTATGTCTCTTTGTCTTTTCTATCATTGTCTTTCTCTCAGCTGGTTTTCCATCAAAGCCCTCCCTTTCTCTGCAGCAGACATGAGGAAGTCTTGGCATATAGACATCACACAGAACTACCATGACTTCTATGTCCGCTTGCTGTGAGTGTTCATCACACAGAAAGCAGAACCAATACAATGTGTTCTCACCATCTTCTAGACCCCAGACCAGCTGAACAATAATCACTTCTAGAATGATGAGTTGAATCTGATGTCTGACTCTGTCTCTTTCATTCTCTGTGTGTTGGTGAGCAGTGTAAACGACATGTCAACAGGAGACCCAACTAAGGACATTAAGGACCTGGTGACTGATGCTCAGAACATAGAGAGGAACATATGTGAGTCAGCTAACAGCAAGGTAAGAACCTAATATGCTCTCCATGACATGATGTATTTACATGTATTAATGTATACATGAACGGTTCTAAACTGAGTCTAAGATTGTGTTAATTCAGTGACATAACAAAATAACAATATAAATAATATATATTTTTTTTCTCAACATAGGGATTCCAAGTAACCACAAACCCTAGCGGCCTTATTCTGAGGTGAACATTCAACAAACATAGCCGATCTATAAGCTTACAATGCATCACAATGCAACACGTGAGCTTTTGGATCGGCTATTTTTGGCAAACAGATTTGGTGTTGATAGAATAAAGCATCAGACCTAGTACAGAGCCCTGGGGGACCTCGTTCAACTATTTATAAAGGGTTAACTGTTTCACCTTCCGTTTTGTCCGTAATGTGGTGAGTGGAGTAAATTATGTTGCGACGTGGAAACTGAAGTGAGCAGGTGCCCTACGCCACCCGTAAATTATGCGCGTCCGCCGTGGCTACTGTGTTGGCGAGATGTGGTGTGTCGGCGTTGTGTTTACTCGATTACAGAGCTGTGGCTATAGCGTCAGCGGCGCGCGGAAGTGACTTGCCGATTATATAAGTAGATTTAAACTCTATATAATTACATTGAACAGGGTCCCTCAGGGGTCTATTCTTGGTCCCTTACTTTAATGAGTAAAAGTACTCATTTTGCAGAATGTCCCATTTTGCAAGTTTCCAAATGTATAAAATCATTTGAAAATAGCAGATCTACAAGCTTTTAGATCGGCTATTTTCAAACAGCCAAGGTATATAGGGATGAAATGGTTTGTGTTTTTTTAATAATAATAAAAATCTTCAAAGTAACTAGTAATTAACATTTTCAAATCATTGTAGTGGAGTAAAAGTATAATATTTACATCTGAGATGTAGCGGAGTAGAAGTAAAAGTATAGAAAATTGGAAATGCTCCAGTAAAGTAAAAAATAATTAAAAATGGCAATTTACTACAGTACTTGATTAAATTAACTTTCCACCACTGCTTATACCAATTACCTAGTGATGCCCTGATCTGTTCAGTCTCTGGAAATACAGTAAGTTAACGTTAATTCCAAACAATGTTAAGGAAACAGTTTGACTCGAATTGTCTGTTGATGTGTGAAATACAGGAGGAATACGACCGCCTGATGGATAAGAAGAGGTCTGAGCTGAGGGAGAAGAGTCAGATGAAGATGGGTATGGTTCCACACACGCACACACGCACACACACACACACACACACACACACACACACACACACACACACACACACACACACACACACACACACACACACACACACACACACACACACACACTCAACGACTTAAACCCCTAAGTCGTCCTGTCCCTTTTTTCCACTTAGACCAAATATTTTTTTCCAAAACTAGCAAGTGCTGTCACTGGATGTTTGTATATTTTTACATAAGGGACTGGACGTTATTTAGTTAGTTAGTGACCCCCCCTGAGTGACTGGAGGAAAATGCATGACCCCCCCCCCCCCCCCCCCCCCCCAATAAATCATATTTTTTATATTCACAACCAACAGTAGGAGGAGAACATAAAATTAATGCTGATCGTTTCTGACGTTTATTATAGGCCCTATTTAGCGTCCTATTTCACGTCGGGGTCCATTTGGTTCCATATGTGTCTTCTTGGGGTTACAAAGATACCCTAAACGAAAGAAAGATTGAGCAGCTATGTTCTATTTTTCATATTAACTACTAGTAGGCCTACTCGTTTACAATCAAGCTGTCGGGCGTGAGTTGTTTTCTCTCTCGCTCTCTCTGTCTGTCTCTCTTTTTTTCCTTCCTCCAATCATAAAGTCAGTTTCCATATGCAACAGTGCACACTGCATACAAAGCTTCATATCTGCATGAAAGCATCAAATGACCAAAGTAGACAAAATAGATACTAACAACCACAGAGTGCAAAGAAAGAGTAGCGTGTCAGACAAACCAAAATGCGACACATCTGGCAAACACAATAACGCACACGCGCGCGCACACACCGAGCCACCCCACAAACTTTACTCCACTCGCCTAGGAAAGTGTGAGTGTGCGTGCGTGTCTCAAACACCAGCAGCCAGCAGACGCATGCGTTATGTGCGTAATGTGCGCATGCATTGATAGACAACATTGTTTAGACATTATCACAATGAATATAATAGTGCTTTGCAATCAGTCTATTATTATTAGAGCCGTTGTCACGGGGAAAGTGCTATCATGTCACGGGGAAAGTGCTATCATCATTATAAGCCCTCTGCACCCCCCCGCCCCCCCCCCCCCACACACACACACACACACACACACGCACGCGCACACGCACACGCACACACACACAATCAGCTGTCACATTCTCTCAGAAAGCACTGATTGCAGTCGGCGCTGCCTTATGTCCAACCATACATTACATGAAGGCCAAACACAGCATACAGGGCATATATGAATTAACGCTATTAAAGCACTGCACGTTTGACTTACCAACATGATTTAATAGTGCTTTCTTTTAAGGCGAAGTCCTTTCAAGGTCGGAAACATCCAATTGATGCAACGTGTGATTCAATGGACAAGTTAAATGGTTCAGTCTGTTGTCATGAATCGATGCAGTCCCCAGTCTATTTATGATCATTTCCAGTTTGCAAATTGATCTTTCACCACTGATACACTGAGAGCAATGTCAACATTGGCTCTTTCAGTGGTACGATGTGTCAATAAGCAGCTCTCATATTTACATTTGATGAGGAAACTTGTGCGACATCTTTGCTCTGTCTAGATACAAGACAGTGTGTAAAGAAAGTCTTGTTAGCCTATTTGCAGTAGCATCCGTTTGTGTTGGTTGAAATATTGAAGACATTTTCAGTAGTTTTGCTATATTTTAGTTTTTTCTCTGCTGTTCTAGCCGCTTTTGGGCACGGCTGAGATATTTCCGTACAGTCATTTTGAATCATCCGCTGCCAACGTGCTACTGCTACTTGAAAACAAACGCCAGATGTTAAAAAGCAAGCGAATGATTGGGCGGGCACATAGCATGGGGCCCCAATGCTATTTTCTCCAGCCCAAATACTTGAAACTGGCGAATCTGGCAACATTGTTCACTGCGCAACTAAACAGAAGTGAGATTCCCACTGTGGGAGATACCATGTCAATTCACCATACAGGGTTATTAAACGCGATATAACTAGGGGAGTATAACACGTATGAAAAACTAAACATTTTTAACATGCATAATTCAATAAATTAAAAATGTATGACCCCCCTTAAAGCCAAAATAAAACAAACATGGCCCCCCCCCAGGGCTCAAAAAAAGGTTTGATGACCCCCCCCTATTCTGGGCCATACCAACCTCCGGTAAATAACGACCAGTCCCTAACAAGTTATGAGCTCGTAGATCAGGGGTGTCAAACTAATTTCGGGCTAAGGGCTGCATTGGATGAAAGGTGACTTATTGAGGGCTGTGACCACTTGCTGACGGCGTGTACTTTCTCGCAAGTTTACATACACAGCTGTCACTCGCTGTGTCACTTGTTTTTCAGCCTGTTGTTTCTGTCACTGCTATAACTACAGTAAAACAATATGCAATTCATAGCAATTATAGCAATTAAATTGCAGTGCCGTCATTAGAGGCAGTATGATTTTTTTTTTGAAAATCATGGGCCGTGAGTTTACAACCCTGAACAGATGACCTACAATGTAGATCATCTAATGTTGCCAGATGTTCACATATTTTCACAAAATGTTCATCTATTATGTCCTGTCCAGAATAGTGAGTCTAGTTGATGTGGTTAAACTAACATGTTCACACTGTGTCCATTTAACTCTTACTTCATACTGGAGGGGGAGGGGCCACCTCCAAGTATGATGTAAGAACAAAATGACCGCTGTGTGAATATGGTTAATTGAGTTTACAGTGATATTTATGTACAGTCATAAAACAATGTATCAGACCTCATGTCTTCTATACTCATCATGTGTAATGAATGTTTGTTTGTTGTTCTTCTGTAGAGATGGAGATGAAGTCCATGAGTCACACATCAACACCTCCTCTTTTTCCTGGTGACGAGGTAATCATAGTTTGGCATTTAGCATCTGATTTTATTTAGTTTTGACTTTTCTTTTGCTCTTTATTTTTTTTTCAATTTCAGTTTCTTTTTTATTCACACATACATCCTATAATACATTGCACAAACCAAAACCCATAATTTCCCTGTGTCACTGTGTCGGACTAAACACAACAACAACATATCAATGTCACTAACAACACAAGCCACAACGCGCACAATTACTTCACGCAGTCCGCAGGCTACTTCTCACTGCTCAGCACACATCTGCCCCCTCGAAGCATAATTAATTGCGGCCAACACACACTCACAACATTACGGCCGACCATGTTGTTCCTTAGCGTCATCGCTGACCACCGCCCAGCGAGACCCAAACACCGCGAGGCGGACAACATTTCGTGTACACCATTGTGTTACCTTTTATTTCCTCCGAGGTGGGAAGACTGGTGACGCAAGGTTAGTTCCCTTTAGCTCTCAGCACGCAGTTGCCAGGTTGCGCGCGCCAAATAAGCAATATGGTCTGTGAATTTTCCTCCAATTTGCCTCCATTCCTCCTCGCTCAAAGTCGCTTTAAACTCGCTTACAATTAAAGGACATGGCAACACTGGCCTTCTAACAGGGCTCACTGTCTGTCTCTCAGTCTGTCTGTGTCTCTCTTTCTATCTCTCTCTCTCGGCGAAAGAAAGAGAGAGAAAGAAAGAAAGACGCGCGCACACACACACACACACACACACACACACACACACACACACAAGAGAGAGGGGGAGACAGACAGAAAGAAAGACACGCACGCACGCGCGCGCACACACACACACACACACACACACACACACACACACACACACACACACACACACACACACACACACACACACACACACACACACACACACACACACAGTCTCTGTCTTTCTCTTGGCCAGCAGCAACAGGTCAGTATGTTTTTATCTTTCTTTCACTTGCTAAGCCATTACTTTCACGTCTGTGTGTGCGCGCATGCGTGTTCTCATTATTAAAAGACGCATCCAACTCACCCTCCGTCTGTCCGCATGCACTGTTGTCGCAAACACACAAAAACAGCGCTCATTTCTCCACACACATTCCTGTGTGTGTGTGTGTGTGTGTGTGTGTGTGTGTGTGTGTGTGTGTGTGTGTGTGTGTGTGTGTGTGTGTGTGTGTGTGTGTGTGTGTGTGTGTGTGTGTGTGTGTGTGTGTGTGTGTGTGTGTGTGTGTGTGTGTGTGTGTGTGTGTGTGTGTGTGTGTGTGTGTGTGTGTGTGTGTGCGCGTGTGTGTGTGTGTGATTATGGAAGACAAGATGACGATATAAAGGAAACATTCAGTCTAAATGTCCAGCTTGCTAATTCTCGCCTACTACTACTACTTTTGTATTTGAAACTTTACATTTGTCTAAATATTATAAACTCTCAGGACAGCCTAAGTACTAACATCATTTATGAAAAGGCTACTATAGGCTACACAGTGAAGTCGGACTGAATAATGACTGAAACGTTTTTTTTTTCTTTTTTTACTCTCTTGGTGTGGGGATTATCTTGCACAGTCGTTGTGAATTAGCAAACTGGACAATTAGACTGAATGTGTCCTTTATCCTCATCTTGCGCTAATGCACGCAACTGTTTTGCCAGGTTTTCTTTGTGTTGTTTCTCATAAGCGTGCATCCGTTGTCTGTCAACAACACAGTAGTCTGTGCCTTCACTTCAGCGCGCTGACTCTCTCCCCACCCCTCCCCCGTCCCCTTGCGCTTCAACATGTGAAAAAGCTGTTCGCCGGATTGACAGACAGAGCCAGACACACGGAGCGGACTCCCCACTACCAGGGGTGCTGCAGCAATATCTTATGCTATGATAAATATTGTACTAATGATGTTATATATTATATAACATCAAACATAATAATACATTATTATATCATAATGTCATATGCTGTATTACAGTACATAACACATATTTAACATATACATTATATCTACAATATACATATACATAGTATTATGACATATGAATACATACATATTTAAATATATTTTTAAAATAAACATAATATACACATCAGCCATAAATGACACAGTCTTTACAACGGCTCTTTCAAAGGGGTTCGCGATCATTTGTCATGATCATTTGTATCCAACGATTTTGTTGGCTAGGGAGCTAGCGGGAAGGGCGCCCGTAGGGCGCCCTGACCTCTAGTACAATACAATGCAGTAAATATGACGTTTCCAGATGTTTCTTTTTGGCAGCCAGCCAGACAGACAGACAGACCAGGAAATTGAACGGGGTCCCTCAGGGGTCTATTCTTGGTCCCTTAGCCTACCCTTTTCCCTCTGCACCAAATCTCTTCACCGGAAATAGCAGATCTACAAGCGTCATAATGCTTATGTGTAGAGATAAGAGTGCCATTTACTAGTGTGTCAATGCGGGCAATAAGGTAAATGTCCATGATTTAATTTCCTTTTCTCTTTTTTAGGGAACTACTCATTCCCATGTTGTCTCTGGGACTAAATTAAAAGAAGAGAAGAGGAGCTCTGTAAAGCAAAAAGGACGTCTCACAGCCTCCTCCTCCACAGCTGAAGAAGTGAAGCATAGTGAGATGGTAGACACTTTAGGTCAAAAGAAAGAAAAAAGCAGAGTAATGGTGTTCATTGGAAGAATGAGGAAGCTTATGAGAGGAGTGACACATAGTGAGATTAAAAAAACTTCACGTGAGTTAGATGTAGAAGAAGACAGAACACGAGTGAAGCATAGTGAGATAGAAGAAACTCCAGAGGAGACAAAAGAGTTGGATGAAGAAAGAGACAGAAGAAGAGTGAAGCATGCTACAGAGATATCTGAGGAGAAATCTGAGGGGACTCTGTTTGACCCTCCCTTCACACCTGGTGATAACCCTCCCATTCAGTCTCAGTCTCAACCCCAAATCTACCCACTGGAACCTGGCAAGCATCACTCAAGCGCTGAAACTCCTTCTCCATCAACTAGCACATCCTCTGACTCCACTCTCAACAGACCCCACATGGTTTCTTCACAGAGAACACAGGACAGAAAGAGAAGAGAAAAAGAGTTGAAGGAGACTGATCTTCTTTCATCAAATCTCCCTCTGCTTCCCTCTTCAACTTTAGATGAGTTAGATGAGTCTGCTATTCCCTATTTTCAAGATGCTCCACAGGAAGTAATTACACCCAACATGTATCCCTCTGTTGTTATAGTCTCCCCCATGTTGTCTTCCTCATCCACATCACAACAGTCCTCCCATGATTCCCCAGAAGAAATGATGTCATGTGACACAGCCTGTGATTTATCAACCACAGACCAGCCTGTTACAGAGTCACTGTCCTCCCCACATCCCTCTCTGGAGCTCCAAGATGAAACTGATCTAAGTTCATGCGTCAGTGGTTTGAGGATAGAAGAATCCATCTCTCTGCCTCGTTCTCACAGCTTACCCTCACTGAGCCAAATGCCATGTTTAGAGAACAAGACAAGTTTCAGAGCAAAGCGGTCCCACAGCGTAAATGATGTTACACTACTGGACAAAACACAGAAAATTACACCTGACATCATTGTTGTAGAAAACGAAGAAAGCTACAGGATCCACTGCACCCAAGCAGGACTGTTCCAATGCAACGTGACCGACCTGGTGTTTAAGATGAAGACAGAGGGAGATGTGACTTACAGGACAGTCCACTGGGACCAAAGGCTTCTATCCCAGCTTGGCACGAAGAGGCCTGCAGGACCACTGTTTGACATCAAAGGTTCTCAGGGGTCTGTGTGTCAGTTACACTTTCCACATTGTGAGATCCTCTCCATGGGTGGAGGCAAATCCTTGTCTGTTCTCCATGTGATGGATGATGATAGCTTTGAGCTGATCAAACCCCATATGATCACAGAAACTCATGTTATCATAGATGTAACTGGATTATCTCCATTTGGTATCATCATCGAGAAGTTATCATGTATGATGTTCGGGCCCCGTCCTGTCCATGCATTGGTGTCACTGTTTTATACACCACCTATTGATGATGATCCAAGTTCAATCCTTAAAGTATTGTTGCTACCTGGGAATGTTGTGCAGCATGAAGTGATGAACGAAAGGAGGAACACAAATGGAGAAGAGATTCACATTGAAGTGCCTCCCTGTAAACTAATCCCAAAGCAAGAATACACCCTCTCCACTTCCCCTCAAGATGATTCCATCATTGTTCTACCAAATAAGGTAGAGTTTGAAGTTGATGAACTATCCTACCACAATTACAGGCCAACATTTATCATTAATTTAGAGAAAGGTTTTAGCCATGTTCGGCTGCTTCTAAGCAACAGTAAAACCTCCGTCTGTGAATGGGAAGGTTATGTGAAACTATCAGCTGCTGCTTTGAGAAAACAGCAAGTTCAACACACACTGAGTCGTCCAGCAGAAGACAGACTGTTTGATGTGCGGAGCAGCTTCATCAACAGCGTTTCAAATCCTGTTCTCAACGGTGTCCTGGACGAACTTTTCCAGAAGAAGGTGATAATGCAAGAAGAGTATAATGAAGCCCGTGTGAAGCACGTGCCACATGAAAAGGCTCGTTTTGTCATCGACACAGTGAGGAGCAAAGGAACTGCTGCAAGTTCAAGCATGATATTGTTTCTCCGTGAATCCTACCCATTCCTCTCTGAACATCTTGGGTTGATGTAAAACTGTACCAATGTACTTATGTTGGACACACTGAAGTTGGATCATTACATTTAACTGTTATCTTTTTTATGACATGATCATCCAGAGCAACTTCAAAGTAAACGAGCAATGACAGGTGCAATGCCTTGCTCAAGGACACTTCAACAGGGTGCCTGGCTACGGCATGGACACACATTGACTGTTTCAGAGATTAAACACAGGATGTTTCAACCACGACCTCAGGACACAAAGATTTGACAAATGCCTTTAAAATGTTTTAACTCATGAAGTGGAATCATGTGTCTGACTTCTGTTTATTCAGACACCTGATGAAGGTCATGGACAATGTTAAGTGGACTGTGTGAACACATACTGTTTATAGACCTTATTCCTGGCCACGCCCACTGTCTCCGCTCTAATATAGGGAGGTGGGGGGTAGGGAGCCCCATGTCAAGGGGTTTCCTGCATTACCTGCTGTTGACATAGCTACAGCAAAATGTAAATACATGAGTCTATGGGCAAGAGGATGCCTGCAAAAATCCATTTTACTCCCTGCTCCCCCTGACACAGGGAGGTTCACAGAACAGCTATTGTTTAGACCTGGTCTCTTCACTCTGGTTTGCACTAAACCCAGACCATATCTTCAACACAGTCTACTGGAAAAGAGGAGTTATGGTAGAAATATCATGAGCTGTTCTGAGAGAGGTCCATGTCCCTCTGGCTTCCTCACCACTAGCATATATATCATGATAAGAAGACATCTGTACCACCTACTCCCTGTTCCATCCTGACAGGACGTCTGGAGATACATACATATGTACAATAGACCTTTTGAGTATGCACAGTGGACACATAGCCCTTATTAAACACCTGTAGAATATACAATCATATTAAACTGTTCTAATCTAATATCCTTTCCTATTCATTGGCTATTTCGTCCTCTTTGCCTGGACACTAAAACAATCGAAAGCGGAAAGACAGAAGTCAGAACATATTGGATTCTCTACTGGAATACGTTCTCTTGGACACTGAGAATGTGTCCCAAAAAAAAACTCAGAGATTTCATGGGGATGTGGAGAGTTTGTTAACGGAGAACTTTTCCTTCCTAAGTCTCTACAGGACATTTAACTCATTGACTGCCAGAGTTAAAACATCATCTATCGTCCCCTTATCAGCGAAAAGAGTGATTGTACTGTACCTTTAAAAATTCATGGAATGGACTCGAGAATGGACTAGATTATTATGTATAAGCTTGTACTTTGCAGAGATGGAGAGCTTTTTGATGCTAAAGGAAGACTGTTGGATTTCTATTACAACTATTGTCAACCAGAATTCTAAGACAATAGTTTCTCCTGGATGCAATATATTTAATCCTGGACACCTGGAATCCTCTATATAGATTATTATAGAGTATACTACAAAGTATTTTACAATTTAGGAATGAAATTGTTGCTGATATTTCTAAAAGTTCCTGTAATCAATGATTCTGTATTTTCAAGTAAAACCTATATTTGTTCTTTATCCAGACTCTACTTTCCTTCTTTTCTATTCAGCCCTTGATGTGTGTAAATGTGAACGGTGTGGTGAGTAAATCAACTCAATGTACAGCTAAGTTGTAAATTTAACTTAAATTGTTATTCTTCATTGTTATCATTATTATTATTTAGTTATTATGATTATTGCTTTAGTTTGTGATAAAGAGCCATTATAATCAGGGGCGGCCATAGCTGAATGGTTAGTGAGCCCGCCTAGGGAGCCAGAGGCCCTGGTTGCCCCAGGTTCGATTCCGGGCTAGGTCAGCATATGTGTCGATGAAATGAAATTTGTCCCTGAGCAAGACTCTTAACCCCTAATTGCTCACAGGTTCTCATTGGAAACAAGACTGCAAGGACTTTCATGAACGACCTGTTAAAAGGAATTATCCTTATCCTTATAAGACATGCTTTGGAATGTGAGCTTCTCCACAGTGAGTAACTAATGTAAAGATGCATATAGTCAGGGCCGCACGAAGGGTAGTAAGAGCGGTGCGGACGCACAGGGGCCCGCACTTGGGGGGGCCCTGCGAAAAGAAGAGGAAAAAACGTTTTTTTCAAATGTATTATTATTAATATAATATAACAAGATTTCTGGAGATTTCTCATTCTAAATCAAAGGACATGATTTATGACACATCATGGTTATGTTTTATAATAATAATCAAAGTCTACAAAGTAACTAGTAACTAAAGTTTTCAAATAATTGTAGTGGAGTAAAGGTACAATATTTTCCTCTGAGATGTACTGGAGTAGAAGTAAAAGTACTGAACATTGGAAATACTTCAGTAAAGTAAGAATAACTCAAAATTGCACTTAAGTACAGTACTTGAGTAAATGTACTTAAGTATTTTGCACCACTGTAACTATGGTTACCTAGCCAACGAACCTGTACGATGTGAAAGCCTTTTCTACAGAGGGGAGCTTAACCTAAAGCAGCTTCTTATACTCACCACTAGGGGGAGTCAGTGTATCACAATATGTGGGTTGAATGTATGGAATGGTCAGTTTAAGAGGATGTTTAAAAAGGACATCCTTAGCTGTTATAGAGTGGTTGAATGTATTCATTAATTAAATTATTCTTTTTATACTTTAGTTGTGCTTAGACAGGGGGTCTGGGACCCCTAGGGGGTCCTCATAGTTACTGCAGAGGGGGGGGGGGGGGGGGGGGGGGCTTCATCTCTCTTTCAGCTAAGGGATCCTTAGGCTGGAAGACGGTGTGTGTGTGTGTGTGTGTGTGTGTGTGTGTGTGTGTGTGTGTGTGTGTGTGTGTGTGTGTGTGTGTGTGTGTGTGTGTGTGTGTGTGTGTGTGTGTGTGTGTGTGTGTGTGTGTGTGTGTGTGTGTGTGTGTGTGTGAGAGACCATTATAGGCCTCATTGTATCATGAAGGCAACATCCAGAAACACTTTCTCTTCCAGCCCATAGGGGGAGCCACTGCCACACATGTTAAAAGGTATGTGTGTCTAACTGTTGTTTCCCTGACACAGATTCCTCAGCTTCAACCCACACCTTACACAGCTCGGCCCACCCGGCCTGGCGGGGAGGAGGGGCCCCCTTCTGGTTGACGTTGTAGACTCACATACACCAGTGGTTCTCAAAGTAGGGTCCGGGGACCCCCAGGGGTCCTTAGGGGTTGTTCCTGGGGGTCCTCAGCAAAAGTTGTTAACATAGCATTCCAATCATTTTAACCACTTTATCCATTTATATGTTGGCTATTCAAAGAATTGCAGATCTACAAGATGTACGAGCTCACACTTGGTGCCGAACTGCGAGCTTGTACATCTGCTATCTTGGAACATTCTTGAAAAATATCAAAAAAAAGTTTTTATTTATTTGTATAAATCCTTTCTTCTGTACATGGGGGCCCTTGACTTAAAAAAGTTTTGTTTTAAATAAAAAAATGGAGTAACCAATTATTTTTTACCCCTTTTTTCTACCCAATGTAGTCATTATGCCAATTCATTCCTCCACACACATATTTGTGTTGTCACTGCTGTTGTATCCTACTGACTCACCTGCCAGTGAGGAGCCCCCACCAGGAGGACCTAGAGCCTTTCGTCCTTACTCCTCCCGCCCAACACTCCCCGCTGACAGGCTCCGTCCCCGTCCCCCCCGCAGCCCCATAGGTGTACGTGTAATGACAATTATCCCCCCCCTCCTCCCCGCCCGGAAGGAGGGGAGCGCTATGAGCTTGTATATCTGCTATTTTTGAAAAACCTTGAAAAAGTGTGCATATCTTTGAATATTGATATTTTTTTTTAAAGAAGATTAACTGATATCTTTTTGCTTTTGGGGGGTCCCTGGCACAAAACATTTTCAGATGGGGGTCCGCGGCCAAATGTTTATCAATTTAGGGGTCCATGGCATGAAAAAGGGTTGAAAACTAGTTGTGAGCTTGTAGATCTGCTATTTTCAAACATTTTAGTACTTTTACTTTTGGTACTTTAAATCTATTTTGATACCAATACTGTTTTACTTTTACTCAGGTAACATTTTGAACACAGGCCTTTTACTTGTAACAGAGTGCTTTTATATTGCAGTATTGATACTTTTACCTAAGTAAAACATTTAAGTACTTTTTCCACCACTGGTGGTGGGCAGGGACTTTAACCACTGCACCACCCCGAGCGCCCGACTTGAAAACGTTTGAGAACCAACTGAAACATACATTTTGGTTTGAAATTTTACACACCGCCATTTTAAATGGCATTGCATTGGACTTCATAACTGTTTGTTTATTTTGCTATAATATATAAAGTACAATATATACAAAAGCTCCAAATAGAGAGAGAGAGAGACAGCCTTATGTTCCAGCAGCCAAACTCTCTGCTATAAAAAGCATTCTGCTGAATGAAGCACATTCTGTGTGTATCTGTATGACAATACACCGAGCTTATAGCCTCACCCACCACCATACTGACACCTCTGTGTGTGTGTGTGTGTGTGTGTGTGTGTGTGTGTGTGTGTGTGTGTGTGTGTGTGTGTGTGTGTGTGTGTGTGTGTGTGTGTGTGTGTGTGTGTGTGTGTGTGTGTGTGTGTGTGTGTGTGTGTGTGTGTGTGTGTGTGTGTGTGTGTGTAATAGTCATGATGAGTCATGAGTGGGAGAGCATGTAAGGAGAAAGAGAGAGAGAGAGAGAAAGGTTCACTACTGAACTGCTTTTCTGAGCTTATAGAGTATCATGTTTTCACTATGTAGATGATCATGTTTTTATTTTTTTATAAAAAATAATACAGACTAAAAAAACAAAAGGTAGGCCTATATAGTCTCTACAGTTTATAAACTAGAAAAAGTGTTCCTCGGAGCACAGGTCTCCGCCAGGACAGGTAGGTTATTGTGGGCCAGCGATGTTCGGAATCGGCCAATCAGGATTGAATATGAAAAATCTGACGGAACCGTCTTGATCACATGACTATAGAGATAATATGTACCGATTTGCATGATGTTTGGACACAGCGCCGTAGGAAGCCATTCCCAGTTGGGGGGGATATATTTGTACCGGCCCACAATTTTTTTCAGGTTTTTCACCGTTATTCCCCTTTTATTTCGCGGTTATTTCCGTTTTTTATTGCTTTAATTCGGTTAATTCGGTACGAATCCCCCCTGTCCCCCCCGTTCCTACGGCCCTGTTTGGACAACATTTGTAGGAGTAATATAAAAATACAAAGTTTCGCAAAATTCGGCCTCCTGGTGGCGCTATAATAGGGCAATGTGAATCCGAATGTGGGTGGAAAGTTTCACCCCAATCGGACGCTGCGTTCATGATTTGCGTCATTTTGTTCAAAACAGGCCCCTCCTGCAACCTTCAAAGCCAATCAGAATTGAACATGACAAATCAAACAGATCCGTCTTGATCACATGACTGTAGACTAGAGATCATGTGTTTGAAATTTGGATAAAATCTGAAGGCTTAATATCCAAAATGTTTTCCCTTGTCTTCTAGGGAGTGCACATACAAAGTTTAACACAGATCGTGCAGTTATAGGTAAAAACATGAATCGGCCTGTAATAGCGCCAGTGCGCCACCATGAGGCTGATTTGAACATTTTCAACTGGCATGTCTTCCTCTGCTTAGTGAGAATGTACGTGCAACATTTCACGGAAATTGCATCTGATGTTCATGATTTGAGGCATTTTGTTAAAAATGGAGCTCTCGCAAACTTTGGATCCATCCAATCAGGATGGAATATGAACAATCTGAAAGACCGGTTCCGTTTAATGACTAAATAGATGCTGTGTACCGATTTGTGGGATTTTTGGACAAAATCTGTAGGAGTACTGTCAAAAAATGTGTTTTGCACAAATCGGCATCCAGGGAGTGTGTGTGCACAAGCCAACGGTGCCGGAGATTAGCTGTTCAGAGACAGAAGGACACACGGACGGACGGACAGGGTGCAAAACATACTCTCTCGCCATGCCTTTCGGCCTGGTGGAGATAATAATGCCCTATTTTATACATAGGCTATTAGAAAATAGCTACAAGCTCACAACGTGTCGCATTGCGACGCGTTGTGAGCTTGTAGATCTGCTTTTTTTTTTTTTTTTTTTTACATTTTAGTACTTTTACTTTTGGTACTTTAAGTACATTTTGATACCAATACTTTTATACTTTCACTCAAGTCAATTTTGAATTTGGGACTTTTACTTGTAACAGAGTACTTCTACAGTATTGATACTTAAGTAAAACATTTGAGTACTTTTTCCACTACTGATAATGTTGCTTATATATTGTAGTCTAATGTCAAGAAAACAATCACTTGGGGATATATTACATTTTTGCCCACAATGTATCAGTGATTGGAACATGTAGAAGGATATTATATATATATATAATTATTATTATATGACATGTTGATTCATCAATCAGATCAGATGTCATTCATAATGTCTTCTGGGGAGGAAGAGCTATTTTGGGGGGCTTCTGTCTTTTCGGACGAGTT
>NC_139959.1:38880538-38942690 GCF_963454915.1 Gymnoscopelus microlampas | reverse complement strand
TATAAAATGATTAGTGTGTTGTTAAATGAAGCAAAGTTGTATACATTAATGTTAATTAATGATCATGTCTTTTCTAAATAATAACAATGATAATCTGCTATGGTCTAACATCTGTCGTACACACACTTTAAATGTCCTCTCTATCTCTCTCTCTCGCACGCACGCACGCACGCACGCACGCACGCACGCACGCACGCACACGCACACACACACTCTTCCAACCACTGCATTTTTCTCTCTGCACGAAACACTTGTGTGTGTGTGGGTGTGTGTGTGTTCTTATGGTGTGTGTTGTGTGTCTATGACCCTGTTAAACCGGGTTATAATTACATAAACTTACATCTTGGTCAGAGTCCTTAATCGGACGCACCGGACCTGCCTTAAAGAGGTGGTGCCATGGTTTTGCACTTTTTCTGTTTTTCATGTGTCTATGAGGTTGATAGAACTTCATTAAGCCCTCTGGTGGTGTTTTTATGGTGTTGTATGTCTTCTCTGACTATTTTGAGTTTCTTCCTGGAGGCTGAAACCTTGAGGGTCAAATGTGCCAATAGAAAAACAGCACTTTAATGACCACCTGATTCGGATGCTATCAATGCATAGAATGGGAGATTATCACGTTCTATCAGACCATTGAATGGGCGAAGTAGGCGACCTACTAGCTACCCCGCGATTTATCAGACCATTCATTGGGCGTAATCAGGAGCTACTGACCTACCGACGGAGATGACTTAGATACTTCAGTTTCGGTTTTGGTTTTGGTTGTTTCGTTTTCGGACCATGACGGAGGCGCGCAGTCTCAGGCGAGCTGGAGCCCCGCGACGGGCCACCGAAGGAGCTAAGGCGACTGAGTTGCCGTCCGGAGCGGTGCGACGCTCGCCTGTGCCTACTCAGCGCCGTTCGAGTTACGTACCGATACGGACAGAATCGTAAATATTGTTGTGGGGACTGCTCCGCCTCCATCGGTAGGTCAGCAGCTCCTGATTACGCCCAATGAATGGTCTGACAAATCGCGGGGTAGACGGTAGCTCGCCTACTTCGCCCATTCAATGGTCTGATAAAACGTGATAATCTCCCATTCAATGCATTGATAGCATTCGAAGCCGGTCTAATGACACAGTAAAGTGATACCCTCCCCCTCATTATCATAACACAGGTGTGGGCATGATTAGGAGGAGGGACTAGGGCAGGTGGGTGGTGCTAAGGTGGTGGAGGAGGTGCTAAGGTGAGAACCAGGTATACTTAATGAACTGGTGGCGTGTCCACATAAAAACATAATTTTACCTCCTAGTATAACTAACCATAATACCTGATGATTATGTTTTGGGGGGGGGACAAAATCACTGAAAATCACAGCACCCTGTCTTTAATATCTGTGGCAGGTGATGAACATAGTTGTATATTCCTCTCCTCGTTACACGGGCCAACCTGGTTGATTGTGTGTTTTTTTCAGTACCACATCAACATGTCATTTCAAAATACAATAATGATACAGATCAGTGACTAATCTCTACTCTGTGGGAGTGGGAGCCCCAACGAGGGAGCTAGCTTTACAGACCACTGGACCGAACGTTTTTTTTTTTTAAATTGCAAAATGCATTTACAATACACTTTTCTCCTGTAAATACATGTCCTGGATGATGCTATATAACGTTTTTATGTGGTGTCTAATACATTTTTTGAATAGTTTTTTGCATACCTTAATGTAATGTGAGAAACTGTAGGTTAAATATCCTTTTTTCTGCAGCCCAAAATGTGCAACTGATACAAATGCATCCTTGAGGCATGACAAAAATGTACTTACATACACATCAATGTGCATTTCCCTTTCCATATAGGACTGCACCATGGCATCCGTGACGTCACCTTCACCTACCACTGACTACTACAATGACACTGTTTCTTATGTCCACAATCCTACACCACGTTGGTGCATTAACGATCCATGGTGCGTCACCCTGCTTGTGATACGTGCGATCATCTTCCTGCTCGGGGTTGTGGGCAACGGCCTGGTCATCTGGGTCATTGGCTTCAAGATGAAGCAGAAGACGGTGACCACAACATGGTACCTCAGCCTGGCCGTCTCCGACTTCATCTTCTGTGCAACACTGCCTTTCTACATCCATCTGATAGCAAAAGGATCTTGGATCTTTGGACTTTTCATGTGCAAGTTCATCTCCTTTGTCATGTTCCTCAACATGTTCAGTAGCATTTTCCTGATGGTTGTCATCAGTGTTGACCGTTTTGTGAGTGTTGTGTTTGTGTTTTGGGCCCGAAATAATCGTACGCTGAAAAGGGCAACGTTTACAGTGGTCGTTGCCTGGCTCTTTGCTATGGCGCTGAGCATTCCCTCCTTAGTGGTTCGTGACATTATAACAGACCATAAACAGGTTACTAAATGCTATAACAATTATGGAAAGCTACCCAGCGCTTCTACACGTGTCCCTGTCTTTCGCTTTGTTCTAGGCTTTGTATTCCCTCTGGTCATCATCATTGTGTGTTCTTCTATTATCATTGTAAGGCTACAGAACAACAGGACGGCCAGGACGGCCAGGACGGCCAGGACGGCCAAGCCCTTCAAAGTAATGACTGCCGTGATTGTCACATTTGTCCTCTGTTGGCTCCCCTACCACATATTTGTTTTACTAGACATCACCTACACTCACTACACATCTATTAAAATTGCACTGTATATATCAGTGATTGTTTTTAGCGCAAACAGTTGCATCAACCCGTTCCTCTATGCGTTCATGGGCAAAGTCGGCAAGCAGAAACGAGGGTGCTCTTTCAAAAAAATTGTTTCAAAAATTGAAAATGCTTTCAATGAAGAGAAAAAGATCCATGTAACAGATGACCATGTTCTGAGTTCAATGTCCACCACCCAGAGCCAAACAGGAATTTAGCACAAACAAAAAACACATGTGTAGCGAACGCGTATATAAGGATAAATATACTAAGGATTAGTCTGTGACGTCACTGCTAAAATACCAAGGATGCGTCTGTGACGCCAATATCATATTAACAGAGACAACGTTACATTTTGAGGTTTCAAAGACCAGTGCACACATTGCTTTGGTTGTGTATTGTTGATCTGACTGTTATTATAACTCAAGACAACGTCAGGAACACAGTCAAACTTTATTATTCACTCTAGACTCTGTGACAAGTGACTTTTCTTCTGTGAATGACATTCTCTCTCCCAAAGCCCCATAGTCCACAGCGCCCCCATGAGGCACATATTTACCATTACTGTTGCATGAAATGGTCTCGGGTGCGGAATAATCTTGGCCAATGTGAATACTGGCCAGCTGCAAGAGGCCTATCGTACTCGGGAACGGTTTGAATCAATCGGACCCAGTCTGAATCCACCCTTTGTCTATGCTAGTCTAGGACAACTCAAGGTAGAAGACAGAGCGCAACATCGCTCAATGGGTCTGGTCTTTAAGATACTCAGAGGATCAGTGGGTCTGGTCTTTAAGATACTCAGAGGATCAATGGGTCTGGTCTTTAAGATACTCAGAGGATCAATGCCCAGATAGATACCTGTGCAGCGTGGAAGAAAATTACCCTTCACCGGCGCGTTTCACCGTTTTAGCACTCTTTCAGCATAGGGATGGGTCAGAATAATCGAATATTCAAATAATCGTTTGAAGGATAAAAATCGGATATTAAAAAATGTATATATATAAATAAAAATAAAGTTTTTTTTTTTTTTTTTAAGTTCTGTTGCAAAGGCTATATTGTCATCCACCACCCTGCCCATAGTAAATATATTTTAGAAGATACCTAGTATGGCTGTAATATTTATTTATTCTCCATTTTGCGTTTACAGGAAGTAATTTGGGGACTTTTGACATAACAAATACACAAAAATGGATTGACCGTGGGTATGCTCTAAAAGTGTTCACACTTGTTTTTTTTATTTCACCACGTCTTTAATGGTTTAGTTACAATAATGTAAAAGATGTACATGCTACTGTCTATTCCTGAAAAACAGTTTATAGGCCAATGCAATGCTGTTATTGTATGATAGTCATTTGATTAATTTCACCCAAACAAATCCCACGCCACGGGAGGAGTCCCCGGGGCAGACCAAGGCCCAGATGGGGGGATTACTGGCCTGGGAACGCCTCGGGACCCCCCAGGAGGCAGTGATTAATGTTGCTCAGGAGAGGAAAGTCTGGAGCTCTCTGCTGGAACTGTTGTCCCCGCGACCCAACTCCGGATAAAAGCTTGAAGATGGATGGAAAAAAAAAAAAAAAGCTTTTTCAACAAAAATAAATCTCATCTTTTTATTCCCTTATACGGCCATCTCAACCAATCACTGCGACTGGGGGGCGGGATATTGTGGACATTCTCTATGTGCAGTGGTGGAAAAAGTACTTTCTTCACTTAAGTAAAAGTACCAATACTGCAATATAGAAGTACTCTGATACAAGTAAAAGTCCAGAATTAAAGATGTACTTGAGTAAAAGAACAAAAGTATTGGCATCAAAATGTACTTAAAGTACCAAAAGTAAAAGTACTAAATGTTTGAAATTAGCAGATCTACAAGCTCACAACGGCTATTTTCAAATAGCCTATGTATAAAATAGGGCTGAAGTGGTTAATGTGTGTTTCATAATATCATAATTTATATCTGAAAAGTAACTAGTAAAAGTTTTCAAATAATTATAGTGGAATAAAAATACAATATTTGCCTCGGAGATGTAGTGGAGTAGAAGTAAAAGTATTGGAAATTGGAAATACTCAAGTTAAGTACAAATACCTCGAAATTGTACTTAAGTACAGTACTTAAGTAAATGTACTTAGTTACTTTCCACCACTGTGTATGTGACGGCTCTGCTTGGGATTCCTTTATACTTTATATCTCAACCAATCACAGCGACTTTAGGACACGTAAACACGGAACCGTGCATGAAGCACAGGATAAATAATGACACAGGCTCGTCTAAATAACCAAATTAAACGGTTAATTAAATACGGCTAGGTAGATAGGCGACAGTACATTGTCTATCTATGTATACTTTATACTAGATAGATACAGTACATCTAGTGTCTATCTGTATACTTTATACTAGATAGATACAGTATATCTAGTGTCTATCTATGTATTTTTCTCATAATTGTCTCCGCCAGGCCAAAAGGCATGGCAAGAGAGTATGTTTTACCCCCTGTCCGTCCGTCCGTGTGTCCGTCCGTCCTGTCTGTCCGTTAGCAGCTAATCTCCGGCACCGTTGGCCCGGTCGCTCCGAAACTGTGCACACACACTCCCTGGATGCCAATTCAGAACCTCTGCCCCAAAATTCACATGGGCCTGTTATAGCGCCACCAGCAGGTCTAATTTAGCAAAACAAAATGTTGGAACAAAATGCCTCAAATCATGAATGCAGTGTCTGATTGCCGTGAAAGGCAATCAGACAGAATGAATGGCACCCTTTTCACATTGGTCTATTATAGCACCACCAGGAGGCCACAATAACGTACCTGACCTGGCGGAGACCTGTGCTCCAAGGAGCACTTTTTCTAGTTGCCTATGTAATCCTGGGCCCTACTCTCCCTCCGCCAGCCTAGGGAGAGCCCAGAACTGAGCTCATGCCTCCTTCAATGCATGAGGAGCTAGCAAGCCGCTTCTTATCACCTGACAGGGGAGGGGGTTTCCCCGGTAGGACGTAGCACGTCATTCCAACAAGTTCTTTTCCCCTCCATCAGGCGCCCCAGCTGACCAGGGGGAGCAGGATAGAGAGACCAGGTTTGAAGGTTGAGAGTTCAAATCCCCCTGCTTCTTTACTCTGAAGCATGTTTTGAAGACTTAACATTCAGAAATGACACTTAAAAGCACTAAAAGAAACGTGTGTAAATGTGTGGAGGTGCCGTAGGGCAGAGGATAGTCGGTGAACACTCCTGTGGCCTTTGGCAAAGGGCCACACGGCGACCAGAGGCACAGGTTCAATTCCAACCTCTGCAAGCAAGGTCACAGGTTCAAGTCCAGCCTAGGGAGGCACCGCAGGCAATACTCATGGATGTACTCATTAGGGCTGGTGAATTAATATTCGAATATCGAATATTCCTCGAATATGGGGAAAATATGTATATTTGAATATGAAAATGAATATTTGAATATATATATATATTTTCTTAATGTTTATTTGACAGGGACAATACAAAAAACAATGTATCAAGTTATAAAAACAAACAAAAGATATGTTTTATTGGATCCGAGCACTCGATACATTGTTTTTTGTATTGTTTCTGTTAAAAAAAATACGAAAAATATATATATATTTTTTTAATGATAATAATATTCGAAATATTTGAATATCTGCTAATTTTTAAGACCAATATTCGAATATCATTTCTGAGGAAAGTTGACAGCCCTAGTACTCATTACAGTGGGGGCGGGGAGCAGTGATACTCCTTGTTGTTTCCACACAGTAATGTTGGGGGGTCATGGCAACAAAAATAACACCCACCTGACCTTTTATATAACCACGGTAACAATGTCCATAGACCAATGAATTGTTTACTAACATTGAGACTGGATGCGCAGGTGATTGTTTCACGCAATCAATTTCCAGCCTGTTGTTTCGGGGTGCGCTATAGTTTCAGCACATCCCAACCCCCTCTTGTGTGTTGGCTAGTGAGGCACGTCCTAGCGAGACCTGATAGAATGGGTTTCATTTAGCGCATACTGGTTGCACGCATACTGGTTCTTATCAGTGTGACGTCGTCTGTTAAGGGGTCTATTAGAAAAGCTATTGAGACAGCCGTTTCCTTCATAATGCAATGACTTCATTTGTTTTTGTTTACAATGTTGGACAGAAGGCCATGTAAGTGTAACATACATACAGCTGTCTGTTAAAAATAGTCGTGTGTGTGTGTGTGTGTGTGTGTGTGTGGTGTGTGTGTGTGTGTGTGTGTGTGTGTGTGTGTGTGTGTGTGTGTGTGTGTGTGTGTGTGTGTGTGTGTGTGTGTGTGTGTGTGTGTGTGTGTGTGTGTGTGTGTGTGGGTTGGCGGGCGGGCGGGCGGGCTCGCTCTAGGCGTGGGGGCGGGCGGGCTCTAGGCGTGGTGAGCACTGATTAATTAGGTATAAATAGAGCTCAGGTGTGAGACAGACTCCAGGTATCGGTTTGGTTCAGTTCAGATGGAACTCCAGCTCTCCACAGTTGCAAGCAGGTAACTAACCATCATTATTAACCACCAACATTTAACATTTAAAATAATTCAGTTTGGGGAACTAGTCTGTACATTAATGACATTAAAATGGACAAAATGAGGCATTATATTTTATAATAGAGTGAAGGAAACTCTTTTAATCTACACTCTGTTCCAATGGCTCATAGTGTCATCTAAACCAATGGTTCTTAAACTTTTACATTTCAACTCTGACAGTATACAACTGGAACTAAATGGACCTGTTAGGGTCGGGTCCATTTGGTTCCTTTTAGACCAGTGCACCAATGCAAGGTTCTATTTGAGAGTGTACAAATTGTAACCAAATGGACCCTTACCGGCCTAACTCTGGTTACAATTTGTACATTCTCAGAGTTGGGGGGGGGGGTAATTAGAAGTGAGGGTGGGGCTGAGAAAGCTACATCCACAATGTCTACTTTGTAGATTTTGATTATTATTATAAAGTACATTTTGAATTCTGGACTTTTACTTGTAACAGAGTATTTTTTACATTGCAGTATTGATACTTTTACTTAAAGTAAAACAAATTGCTAGGGGTTTTGCATTGCGTCATTTGCGAAAAATCAACTAAATTCCCTGCTGTGCCCTGCTGTGCCCTGCTCATTGTGTTGGCATTTATATATATGCACTCTTACATTGAATTGTTACATGTATTATACAGGCATCAGCCTTTAGTATGGATCACAATGTAGAGCTCAAACCTTCTAACTTATCTTAAAATAAACTTATCTTTAAAGATTCCTTCAATGTGAATGTATGAAGACACTGCCACCAGATGTATAGCCTACTTATCAGCTCTGTGCATAATGGGTTATTTGAAAGGTGTTAAATAATCATTTTTGGTTACATCCCCCCCTTTTAAGTTAAAGCTCTACATTCCGTATTTCTGACCTAATCATTGCTATGGTCATCAGTGGTGTAAAGTAACTGAGGACATTTACTCAAGTATTGTACTTCAGTCAAATTTTGACTGATTTTAGGTAGATGATATATTGCACTTTTACCTTAGCGCTAGGTATACTCTTAGTTGCTTGTTTTAGAAGAGAATGCACTTAAGACTTCTGGTGATTAGTAGTTTCGTTCCCTACCTATGTTGAATGCACTTATTGTAAGTCACTTTGGATAAAAGCGTCTGCTAAATGACTGTAATGTAATGTTCTCCAGCAGACAGACAGACAGGTGGGGTACTGGGTTCTCCAGTACACAGACAGACAGACAGGTAGGGTACTGGGTTCTCCAGCACACAGACAGACAGGTGGGGTACTGGTTTCTTCAGCACACCACTCATCTTGTTTCAGTCTGTTCTCATTGGTCCACTAAGACCTCCCACCAAGTTTCAGACCCATTAGATGCTCAAAACAAGATATATTTAAATAAAACCCCTCAGCCAATCGAAACACAGAGGGGGCGTGGCCTCCAGTGGCAGTCAATTGTCATTGGTCCACTTACCTCCCACCAAGTTTGGGACCCATAGGACGCTCAGAACTGGAGATATTTACATAAAATCCCTCAGCCAATAGAAACACAGAGGGGGTGTGGCCTCCAGTAGCAGTCCATTCTCATTGATCCATCAAGACCTCCCACCAAGTTTTGGACCCATAGGATGCTCAGAACTGGAGATATTTACATAAAACCCCTCAGCCAATAGGAGCACAGAGGGGGCGTGGCCTCCAGTGGCAGTCAATTATCATTGGTCCACTAAGACCCCCCACCAAGTTTGGGCCCTATAGGACACTTAGAACCGAGGATATTTACATAAAACCCCATAGCCAATGGGAACAAAGAGGGGGCGTGGCCTCCAATACCGATCTATTCCCATTAGTCCACTAAGACCTCCCACCAAGTTTGGGACCCATAGGACGCTCAGAACTGGAGATATTTACATAAAACCCCTCAGCCAATAGGAACACTGAGGGGGCGTGGCCTCCAGTGGCAGTCCATTTCTATTAGTCCACTAAGACCTCCCACCAAGTTTGGGCCCCATAGGACACTCAGAACTGGAGATATTTACATAAAACCCCTCAGCCAATGGGAACACAGAGGGGGCGTGGCCTCCAATACCAGTCTATTCCCATTAGTCCACTAAGACCTCCCACCAAGTTTGGGCCCTATAGGACACTCAGAACTGGAGATATTTACATAAAACCCCTCAGCCAATAGGAACACAGAGGGGCGTGCCTCCAGTGGCAGTCAATTATCATTGGTCCATTAAGACCCCCCACCAAGTTTGGGCCTCGTAGGACACTCAGAACCGGAGATATTTACATAAAACCCCTCAGCCAATGGGAACACAGAGGGGGCGTGGCCTGCAATCGCAGTCCATTCTCATTGGTCCACTAGGACCCCCTACCAAGTTTGGGCCCCGTAGGACACTCGGAACCAGAGATATTTACAGAAAACCCCTCAGCCAATAGGAACACAGAGGGGGCGTGGCCTCCAATAACAATGTGTTCCTATTGGCCCCCAAATACCTCACACCAAATCCGAGACCTAGAGTAGGCTCAGAACTAGAGTTATTCCCAATAAACCCTCGACCAATAGGAAAAGAGGGATGAATGACCAAGGACTAGTGGTTGAATGTCTCATCTCTTATGCTGGAACAGTCTTTGTTACAACAAAGACTGTTCCAGCCTAAGAGATGAGACACTCACCCACTCCAACCGTCTAAATTGCAACAAAGTCTTTCCCAGCATAAGAGATGAGACACTCACCCACTCCAACCATCTTCATTGTAACAAAGACCGTCCCAGCATAAGAGATGAGACACTCACCCACTCCAACCGTCTTCAGTGCAACAAAGACTGTCCCAGCATAAGAGATGAAACACTCACACACTCCAACGTCTTCAGTGCAACAAAGACTGTCCCAGCATAAGAGATGAGACACTCACCCATTCACACCGTATTCAGCGCAACAAAGACTGTCCCAGCATAAGAGATAAGACACTCACCCACTCCAACCGTCTTCAGTGCAACAAAGACTGTCCCAGCATAAGAGATGAGACACTCACCCACTCCAACCGTCTTCAGCACAACAAAGACTGTCCCAGCATAAGAGATGAGACACTCACCCACTCCAACCATCTTCAGTGCAACAAAGACTGTCCCAGCATATTAAGAGATGAGACACTCACCCACTCCAACCGTCTTTCGTGCAACAAAGACTGTCCCAGCATAAGAGATGAGACACTCACCCACTCCAACCATCTTCAGTGCAACAAAGACTGTCCCAGCATATTAAGAGATGAGACACTCACCCACTCAAACCGTCTTCATTGCAACAAAGACTGTCCCAGCATAAGAGAAGCGACACTCACCCACTCCAACCGTCTTTCGTGCAACAAAGACTGTCCCAGCATAAGAGATGAGACACTCACCCACTGCAACCGTCTTTATTGCAACAAAGACTGTTCCAGCACACGTGCGTGTGTGTGTGTGTATGTGTGTGTGTGTGCGTACGTGCGTGCTTGTCTCTCTGTGTTGCTATTGGCTGAGGGGTTTTCTGTAAATATCTCTGGTTCCGAGTGTCCTACGGGGCCCAAACTTGGTAGGGGGTGTTAGTGGACCAATGAGAATGGACTGCCATTGCAGGCCACGCCCCCTCTGTGTCCCCATTGGCTGAGGGGTTTTATGTAAATATCTCCGGTTCTGAGTGTCCTACGAGGCCCAAACTTGGTGGGGGGTCTTAATGGACCAATGATAATTGACTGCCACTGGAGGCCACTCCCCTCTGTGTTCCTATTGGCTGAGGGGTTTTATGTAATTATCTCCAGTTCTGAGTGTCCTATGGGGCCCAAACTTGGTGGGAGGTCTTAGTGGACTAATGGGAATAGACTGGTATTGGAGGCCACGCCCCCTCTGTGTTCCCATTGGCTGAGGGGTTTTATGTAAATATCTCCAGTTCTGAGCGTCCTATGGGTCCCAAACTTGGTGGGAGGTCTTAGTGGACTAATGGGAATAGATCGGTATTGGAGGCCACGCCCCCTCTTTGTTCCCATTGGCTATGGGGTTTTATGTAAATATCCTCGGTTCTAAGTGTCCAATAGGGCCCAAACTTGGTGGGAGGTCTTAGTGGACTAAAGGGAATAGATCGGTATTGGAGGCCACGCCCCCTCTGTGTTCCCATTGGCTATGGGGTTTTATGTAAATATCTCGGGTTCTGAGTTTCCTACGGGGCCCAAACTTGGTGGGGGGTCTTGGTGGACCAATGAGAACAGACTGAAACAAGATGAGTTGTGTGCTGAAGAAACCAGTACCCTGTCTGTCTGTCTGTCTGTCTGTCTGTCTGTCTGTCTGTCTGTCTGTCTGTCTGTCTGTCTGTCTGTCTGTCTGTGTGTGTGCTGGAGAACCCAGTACCCCACCTGTCTGTCTGTCTGTCTGTCTGTCTGTCTGTCTGTCTGTCTGTGTACTGGAGAACCCAGTACCCCACCTGTCTGTCTGTGTGTGTACTGGAGAACCCAGTACCCCACCTGTCTGTCTGTCTGTCTGTCTGTCTGTCTGTCTGTCTGTCTGTCTGTCTGTCTGTCTGTCTGCTGGAGAACATTACATTACAGTCATTTAGCAGACGCTTTTATCCAAAGCGACTTACAATAAGTGCATTCAACATAGGAAGGGAACGAAACAACTAATCACCAGAAGTCTTAAGTGCATTCTCTTCTAAAACAAGCAACTAAGAGTATACCTCTCACTCACACACACACACACACACACACACACACACACACACACACACACACACACACACACACACCTATTCTGATGCTGGGCTTTCAGACTGAATAATGGAGTGATTCATTTAGCTTCACTCCGAGTGAAGCTAAATGAAAATTTAGGCTTAGTGTCAAAGGTTCACATAATTCCATCGAATGTTCACATATTTTTGCCCAATGTTTGCCTATTTCTGCTGTATATTGACCTGTCTTCATGGTCAGAATAAGTATATTTCTGCTCTATATTGACCTGTTAAGACATGGTTTTGCACTTTTACTCCACTACAATTTTTTTTTAAACTGTAGTTACTAGTTACTTTGCAGATATAAATTATTACATTATAAAACATACATTAACCACTTTGGCCCTATTTTATACCTAGGCTATTTTCAAACATTTTTTTACTTTTACTTTTGGTACTTTAAGTACATTTTGATACCAATACTTTTGTACTTTCACTCAAGTACATTTTGAATTCTAGACTTTTACTTTGTAGTATCGATACTTTTATTTAAGTAAAACATTTGAGTGTTGTTTGAACTCAAACCTTGAGAGCTTCAAACATAAGTGTTCAGACAGGGATTTGAACCCTTGTTTGTCATTTCACTGGCAGCTGCACTAAACAGTTGTCTAAAGCAGCAGGTCCACTAGGGGGCAGCAGACATGCAGCTACCTGGTCAGATTGTATGTTACATTTATACCAAGCTCATGGAATCAATGTCATTGGTTATCCAGGTGTCTGTCAATCAACTCTAGTCAACATAGCAGGTTCTGACAGAGGGTGGGACTAATAAAGCAGGAAGTGAGTAAGTAAGTCTGAGAGAGAGAAACAGGTGAAAACAAACATAAATTCAATAATCTGGTAAATGTCACCAAATTAAGAGCTAGAGATTAAAATCAGTGTGTATATATCAGCATGTGTGTGTGTGTTTGGAGCTGGGCTTTCACTCAGTATTTCTACCATAACCAGTTGACATTAATAACTACAAGATGGACTGGCTGGTCAACTAACACACTAGGCTGGAGGAGAAGAGAGTGTGTGAGACATTTCAACACGTTTCTGAGTGAGTATGGACGCTATCTGAGAACTGTAATGATGACAGGTACATTAAGGACCTTTAATAGCCCTAGAAGGCTGTGATACATTTCACCACCACAGGAGGGCATAAGAGTGATCTATGGCTGTATATGGAACACATGGAATGTATGTAATATCACAGCCATTCTAGGGCTAGAAACTTTAATAGTGTTGTGGTGTTTTGGATAGTGTGCTTCAGGAACTTTAATAGTGTTGTGGTGTTTTGGATAGTGTGCTTCAGGAATTTTAATAGTGTTGTGGTGTTTTGGATAGTGTGCTTCAGGAACTTTAATAGTGTTGTGGTGTTTTGGATAGTGTGCTTCAGGAACTTCAATAGTGTTGTGGTGTTTTGGATAGTGTGCTTCAGGAACTTTAATAGTGTTGTGGTGTTTTGGATAGTGTGCTTCAGGAACTTTAATAGTGTTGTGGTGTTTTGGATAGTGTGCTTCAGAAACTTTACTAGTGTTGTGGTGTTTTGTACTGGATGTGCTTCAGAAACTTTACTAGTGTTGTGGTGTTTTGTACTGGATAGTGTGCTTCAGAAACTTCAATAGTGTTGTAGTGTTTTGTACTGGATACGGATAGTGTGCTTCAGAAACTTTAATAGTGTTGTGGTGTTTTGTACTGGATGTGCTTCAGAAACTTTACTAGTGTTGTGGTGTTTTGTACTGGATAGTGTGCTTCAGAAACTTCAATAGTGTTGTAGTGTTTTGTACTGGATACGGATAGTGTGCTTCAGAAACTTTACTAGTGTTGTGGTGTTTTGTACTGGATGTGCTTCAGAAACTTTACTAGTGTTGTGGTGTTTTGTACTGGATAGTGTGCTTCAGAAACTTCAATAGTGTTGTAGTGTTTTGTACTGGATACGGATAGTGTGCTTCAGAAACTTTACTAGTGTTGTGGTGTTTTGTACTGGATAGTGTGCTTCAGAAACTTCAATAGTGTTGTAGTGTTTTGTACTGGATACGGATAGTGTGCTTCAGAAACTTTAATAGTGTTGTGGTGTTTTGTACTGGATAGTGTGCTTCAGAAACTTTAATAGTGTTGTGGTGTTTTGTACTGGATAGTGTGCTTCAGAAACTTTAATAGTGTTGTGGTGTTTTGTACTGGATAGTGTGCTTCAGGAACTTTAATAGTGTTGTGGTGTTTTGGATAGTGTGCTTCAGGACCTGAGTAGAGGTGATCACTGAGTTCTCCAACAGACAGACAGACAGACAGACAGACAGACAGACAGACAGACAGACAGACAGACAGACAAACAGACAGACAGACAGACAGGTGGGGCTGGGTTCTCCAGCACACAGACAGAGTGGAAATATCTGAATAATCTCACAACATGTCACGATGAGACACATTGTGAGCTTGTAGATCGACTATTTCCACTATTTAACAAATGATAATAATAATAATGTAAAATGATTAAATATGGCCTTTTTTTTTGCTGTTGTAGGCTTTATTATTTAATTTGATTATTGGTGTCAGTCATTGTCAGTCATTTCTGTGTATATTTAAGTTATTTGCCATTATGCAATTTCTGTCTGCAAAGCCTAAATGGAAATGTAATTTATATTATGTTACTTATATGTTCAAAGGAAAAAGACAATTATATTAATTGTATTGTCTTTTTCCTTTGAACATTGGCATACAGTATATGAATTACATTTCTGTTTAGCTTTCAGGCTTTATAAACAAAAATCGTTATGGCAAATAACGAACAAAGAAATGACTGACACTGACTGATACCAATTGTTCAATTGTTCAATTATTTGTAGGACAATGAATTGTCAAGTGAAATGTCATGATCGTGACACTGATCTAGGATCTGATCCTTATACTCCTCACTATTGGTTGATTGTAACAGTTGTAAACACCAGTGGTGGAAAAAGTACTCAAATTCTTTACTTAAGTAAAAGTATCAATACCACAAGCCAGGAATTAAAAAATGTACTTGAGTAAAAGCACAAAAATATTGGTGTCAAAATATACTTATATATATATGTATGTATGTATGTATGTATGTATGTATGTATGTATGTATGTATGTATGTATGTATGTATGTATGTATGTATGTATGTATGTATATATACACACACACACTAAAGTACCAAAAGTTAAATTACTGGCCGAAATGAATATAGGGCTGGAGTGGTTAATGTATCTTTTGTAATAATAATCAAAATCTACTAAGTTAACTAGTAACTAAACTTGTCAAATAATTGTAGTGGAGTAAAAGTATAATATTTTCCTCTGTGATGTAGTGGAGTAGAAGTTAAAGTACTGAAAATTGGACATACTCCAGTAAAAAAAATAAAATTGTACTTAAGTGCAGTACTTGAGTACATGTGGGGGGGGGGCACACATGTGGGCCGAATGTGGGGCCTCATGTGGCGGTGGGGGCCGCCACATGAGGCCACCACCTTCACTTGAAGCAGCCCGCAGGTTAATATCGGAATACTGATATATTATTGATTTCAGCTGTTACAGTTCCAAACATGCAAACATGACCTGCTTTATTAGTAGCTTAATGACTAGTATTAAAAAATCCATTGTCTATTTTTGCTACTTTTCTGTAACATAGAATGGCTAAGTACGGCATTAATTTGCGGGGGGGAAAAAGTTAAAATACGGAGATAAGAGGTGTCTGCCCAACAGTGTATGCAATGTGGCCCGTTGGAGTGAGTGTGGAAATATAGTGGCCCTCTCCAACATCAAAGTTGCATCACCCCTGATTCACAACCCTGGTGTTGTCCTGGACAGTCAGATCTCATTCATTCAGAACCTTGGTGTTGTCCTGGATTGATTGATTGATTGATTGATTGATTGATGTACTTTATTTAGTAAGACATGAGAACAGCAGTACATGGAAGTACAAATTCGCAATACAAGGTCTACTAAACTGGAAGACTCATTAAGCACTGAGCTTAATGGACAGTCAGATCTTATTCATTCAGAACCTTGGTGTTGTCCTACAGTCAGATCTCATTCATTCAGAACCTTGGTGTTGTCCTAGACAGTCAGATCTCATTCATTCAGAACCTTGGTGTTGTCCTAGACAGTCAGATCTCATTCATTCAGAACCTTGGTGTTGTCCTGGACAGTCAGATCTCATTCAAGGCACACATTGCAGCGGCCACTCGATCCTGTAGGTTTACACTCTATAACAGGGCTTTTCAACCTTTTTCAGGCCAAGGACCCCTTAGCTGCAGTGGTGGAAAAAGTACTCAAATGTTTTACTTAAAGTAGGGTAAGTGATATTTTTTGGTTAAAACAAAAAGTGTTTTGTTAAAGGTTAAACTATATTTTGATAGTAATCATTGCTATAGAGTGTTTGTTCAGTAACAGGAATCTCCCCGTCTCTCCAGCTCTTTAATAAACATAAAATACATTTTCAGTTAGGTGACAAAATCTCAGCCAATCAGGAGAAAGTACCCATTTATCAGTTTCATTTTATTTGTGTCACCACTTCCAATTTGACTTGTTTAATCTGGATCCTGTCTAGGTTCTTTATTCTGATCGGATAAAATTGGATATGAAACTGAAACTGACCTGAAAATGCATTTTCTGTTTATTAAAAAGCTGGAGAGACAAGGAGACTCCTGTTACTGAACAAACACTATAGCAATGAGTACTATCAGAATATAGAGCTATTTAACACTTATTTTAACCAAAGAAAATCAGAACATTACATTACATTACATTACATTACAGTCATTTAGCAGACGCTTTTATCCAAAGCGACTTACAATAAGTGTATTCAACATAGGTAGGGAACGAAACTACTAATCACCAGAGGTCTTAAGTGTATTTCCTGTAAAAACAAGAACAACACAACACTGACTATAATTTAATATGAGTTGTTAACTTCTTTGAACACAGGCGTACTTTAGAGGTGCAATCTGAATCAGTCATAAAGCCGTTCTTGACCCCCCACCCCACGGGACACCCACCCCACGGGACCCCCCCAGCCTACGAGCCCCAGTGTGACCACTCTGGCTGCACTGCCTATAGCATACATGGGCAACTGGCGTCCTGGGGGGCCATTGAAATTAAATTAAAATGTTACTTTTCAGGATTCCAATTCAAAAATAGCACCAAAAAAACATCACGATTCCAATTCAAAAGTAGCAAAAATTGCCGATCTACAATCTTGTTGATCGGCTATTTTTGCAACTTTTGTGTGACAGAATGGCGAAGTACGGCATTCATTTACACATTTAGATAGAGATAAGAGATACGAGGTGCATCTGCCCAACAGCATATGCAATGTGGCCCTCTGGAGTGAGTGTGGTAATATAGTGGCCCTCTCCATCATCAAAGTTGCCCACCCCTGGTCTATAGCTACACCGCTGTTGCTGATCTAGGATCTGATCATTATTCTACTGTTGTAAAAGAGCAACAGTGAAATGAATGTATTATAAATATCACTGTGTGCGTTGGTTTGTGACCTATGACCTTTGTGTTTGACCTCAGTGTGGATCCATCGTTGAGGGAGTGGATCAGGATCCTGATGCAGAGAACTCCACCTTCTATAGACCATGCACACCCTGGTTGAATGCTACCAGAGGGTAGGAATTTAACCCTAACACCACAAGAATATACCCTGAATGTACTTAGTTACTTTACACCACTGCTTAACTGAGAGAGGGGTGAAGCAGGGACCCCCACTACATGTTGGCTTCATGTTAAATGTGTGTGTTCAGACATTTAACCACTTAAACCCTCAATACTTTGTAAACTTCACCTTTGGCTCTGTACTGTCCTTTTTTCCCCTCTAATCCAAACCTCTTCGCCGAAAATAGCAGATCTACAATTCCAATTCCTTTTTTATGTCCAATGTGTTTGTATTTAAGTTCAACAAGTTAACATAAGTACAGTATAACTAAATGCATTTTAAATTAAATAGAAATGTTACTTTTCAGGATTCCAATTCAAAAATAGCAAAAAAAAACATCAGGATTCCAATTCAAAAGTAGCAAAAATAGCAGATCTACGCGTCGCACTGTGACACGTTTTGAGCTTGTAGCTATTTTTGCTTATAGAATTATTATTTTTTGGCATAGAATGGCGAAGTATGGCATTCATTGACACATTTAGATAGAGATATGAGGTGCATCTGCCCAACAGCATATGCAATGTGGCCCTCTGGAGTGAGTGTGGAAATATAGTTTCAGTTTCAGTTTATTTATTTTTTATAGTGCAACATCACCCCAAGGGGTCTCTGTGCACTTCACAACAGGTCATACAAAAAAGACATAGTAATCAAAATAAAACACAGTAAAATATGCCCGCATGGTCAAAGAACTTACCATGCAGTACAAGGAAGAGAATACATTTTGAACAATATTTAAAACCACAGGGCAAGAACGTGGCAATAAACCACGTAGCAATAAGTTCAGTAAAACTAGGGGGAACCATAATGCAGGGAAAAAAAGATAGGTTTTTAGCCTGGATTTGAAAATGCCCAGAGAGTCGGCATTTCTAACAACTTGAGGGAGAGCATTCCAGAGATGGGGGGGCGCGATGTGTGAATGCTCTGCCCCCAACTGTTACTTTATTTTTTGTTTTGACTGTGAGGAGACCAGCATCCTGGGAGCGTAGTGGACGTCCAGGGATGTACGGTTCTATTAAACTGGACATGTAGGATGGGGCAAGTCCGTTTAAGGCTTTATAGGTGAGGAGTAGTACCTTGAAATCGGCTCTGGTCTGGATCGGCAGCCAGTGTAGTGCTATGAGTGTTGGTGTGATGTGATCATATTTCCTTTTCCTGGTTAAGACAGGCCGGCTAAACAGCACTGTAACTTGTGATCGGTAGTGCCGATCGTTACAAAAGTAGAATGGGATTAGAAGTAGGCCACTTGGCAGTCATGGCCGTAAGTGGAATTAAATGATGTGGTTTAAAAAGTTTTAAAAGTAGTCGATTTGTTGTGAGATGCTGTTATGAGCCGAGCAGAGCAGAGCAGCAGCACGTCCGTCTCTCAGCAGCCTCTGATAGTGGCCCTCTCCATCATCAAAGTTGCCCACCGCTGGTCTATAGCTACACCGCTGTTGCTGATCTAGGATCTGATCATTATTCTACTGTTGTAAAAGAGCAACAGTGAAATGAATGTATTATAAATATCACTGTGTGCATTAGTTTGTGACCTATGACCTTTGTGTTTGACCTCAGTGTGGATCCATTGTTGAGGGAGTGGATCAGGATCCTGGTGCAGAGAACTACACCTTCTATAGACCATGCACACCCTGGTTGAATGCTACCAGAGGGTAAGAATGTAACCCTAACACCACAAGACTATATCCTAACACCACCCTATATAACACCACACCCTGCCAGAATGTTACCAGAGGGCAGTGGTGTAAACTAAGTACATTTTA
Source organism: Gymnoscopelus microlampas (assembly GCF_963454915.1). NCBI lineage: Eukaryota > Metazoa > Chordata > Actinopteri > Myctophiformes > Myctophidae > Gymnoscopelus > Gymnoscopelus microlampas. Next base: position 38,923,339 of record NC_139959.1, on the reverse strand, counting down.
CTCAAGCACTGTACTTAAGTATACAATTTTGAAGTATTTTGTACTTTACTGGAGTATATCCAATTTTCAGTACTTTTATTTCTACTCCACTACATCTCAGAGGCGGATATTGTACTTTTACTCCTGCAATTATTTGCAAACTTGAGTTACTAGTTACTTTGTAGATTTAGATCATTATTACAAAACATACATTAACCACTTCAGCCCTATATACATTTGGGTCATTTGAAAATAGCAGATCTACAAGCTCACAATGCGTCGCATGTAGATTGGCTATTTTCAAATATTTATTATTTATACATTTTAAAACTTGTGAAATGGGACATTCTGCATAATGAATACTTTCTACTTTTGGTACTTAAATACATTTTTATACCAATACTTATGTACTTTTATTATAAGTAAATATTACATTCCGTACTATTACTTGTAACAGAGTGTTTCTACATTGCAGTATTGATACTTATCAAAGGCCAAGACAACACAATGTTAATATTATTTTAGTTGTATGGTTAATTGGAAATTGTATTCATTAATTTATTATTGATTTTGTTTTTTTGTAATAATGATGTGCTCTCCTCCCAACGCACACGCACACACACACACACACGCGCACACGCACACGCACACACACACACACACACACACACACACACACACACACACACACACACACACACACACACACACACACACACACACACTACAAAAAAGGAGCACGATGGAGATCCTTTTGACAGATGTTTATTCATTATGCATTTGTGTCAATAAAGATGTCTTGAAATCAAAACCCATCTTTTCATGGTTTTTGATGACATAAGGTTAGTTAGGTTCATGTTCATGTTTTTTTTTTACAGTTATTATATTACAGTATGTTGTCATGGGATACTATGTAGTGTCACATCCTATGTCCTATGTGGTTTTACTATATTGATGGTTATATAATTACTTTTACTCCACTACAATTATTAGTACAACTTTAGTTACTAATTACTTTGCAGATATAAATTATTATATTATAAAACACACATTAACCACTTTAGCCCTATTTTATACATAGGCTATTTGAAAATAGCCGATCTACATGCGACGCATTGTGATATTAAGTAAAATATCTGAGTACTTCTTCCACCACTGGTTATATTGAACATAGCATAGTATGACATGAGTTTCTTTACTATTGATGGTTATATTGAACATAGAGGTTTTTATGTTGTAATGAAGATATATATATATAAGATATATATATATATATATATATATATATATATATATATATATATATATATATATATATATATATATATATATATATATATATATATATATATATATATATATATATATATATTTTTTTTTTTTTTTTTTTTTTTTTTTCAGTTACAATCATTTCAGCTAATCAGAGAGAAGTTTACGTATGGGTGTAATACCACACTGTCTGACAACCTTATAGCCACTAATTATTTTTAATGTAAGCTAATGTGTTTGATTACAAAACAACTTGAAAGGTTTTGGTAATCTAAAACTTATAATCAAATGACTTAGATATGATGAAAAAAACTAAACACCACATTAATTAATCTAATATTAATATGGAAATATTTAAATATTTGAATATTTGTATCCATCTCTGCCTTCAATGTCAAATATCACCTAAAATATGTATTTAATGTGAAAGGTCTGGTGGCGTGAAGGTACAGCACAGGATTTGTGTGCAGAAGGTTGGGGGTTTGAATCCTGGCTATAGCAGTTCTGGTTTTTGTGTTCATAAGAAGAGGAGGATGGATTTAGCCCGCCTTCCTCAGGTTGTAGAGGGAGGGGCTTAAAAAAAAAAAGTAAAAAAAAAACTTTTTTCCCTTTTTCTGTGCCTCCTTTCATCTCTGCCATCTTGACCCGTGCCTCCTTTCATCTCTGCCATCTTGAGACGTGCCTGCTTTCATCTCTGCCATCTTGAGCCGTTGGAATCTCGTTCGTATCATTTCTCTCACTGGTTGTCACCGTGGTCTGAGTCTCTCTTTTACCATCTTTCTCAGTTTCGCTTTTACCATCTTTCGGGATTTCTCTTTTACCATCTTTCGGTATTTCTCTTTTACCATCTTTCGTGGTTTCTCTTTTACCATCTTTCGGGATTTCTCTTTTACCATCTTTCGTGGTTTCTCTTTCACCATCTTTCGGAATTCTCTTTTCCCATCTTTCGGGATTTCTCTTTCATTATCTGTGAGGTTTGAACTCACAGTCTTTGCACTCCAAGGCGTTTATCTTAACCACTCTGCCACAGTGGTTCATACTTAATATGTTCTCTTGCTTGTTAAGTGAAGGATTAGAGGTACAGGTTCAGGAGTCAGGTAAAAGTTGGAAAAATATCCTGGCTGGGTTTGAACAGGGAACCTTCTAGTTACAAGTCCTATATTGAAACCGCTACACCACAGTGGTTCTTGCTAACTCTGTTCACTTGCGTGGGTGGTATTCACTGAAAGATTAGATAAAGGTGCAAGAGTCAGGTAAAAGTTGGAAAAATGTCCTAGCTGGATTAGAACTGGGAACCTTCTGGTTACAAGTCCTGTATTTAAACCACTACACCACAGTGGTTCTTGGTAACTCTATTTACTTGCGCGGGTCATATTCACTGAACGATTAGATAAAGGTGCAAGAGTCAGGTAAAAGTTGGAAAAATGTCCTAGCTGGATTTGAACTGGGAACCTTCTGGTTACAAGTCCTGTATTTAAACCACTACACTACAGTGGTTCTTGCTAACTCTGTTCACTTGCGTGGGTGGTATTCACTGAAAGATTAGATAAAGGTGCAAGAGTCAGGTAAAAGTTGGAAAAATGTCTGAGTTGGATTTGAACCAGGAACCTTCTGGTTACAAGTCCTGTATCTAAACCGCTGCACCACAGTGGTTCTTACTTATGCTGTTCACTTGTGTGGTCTTCAGTGAAAGATTAGATAAAGGTAAAAGTTGGAAAGATGTTCTTGCTGGTTTTGAACTCAGGACCTTCTGGTTACACGTCCTGTATCTAAAGCACTGCACTACAGTAGTTCTTCCTTATTCTGTTCACTTGCGTGGTCTTGACTGAAAGATTAGATAAAGGTAAAAGCGGCAGGTAAAACTTGGGGAAAAAAATAGGCTAGCGGAATTTGAACTGGGAACCTCCTGCTTGCTAGACCTGTATCTAAACCACTGCACTACAGTGGTTCTTACTTACTCTGTTCAGTTGCGTGGTATTCACTGAAAGATTAGATAAAGGTGCAAGAGTCAGGAAAAAATTGGAACAATGTCCTAGTTGTATTTGAACTGGGAACCTTCCGGCTACAAGTCCTGTATTTAAACCACTACACCACAGTTGTTCTTACTTCCTCTGTTCACTTGCGTGGTATTCACAGAAAGATTAGATAAAGGTGCAAGAGTCAGGTAAAAGTTTGAAAAATATCCTAGCTGAATTTGAACTGGGAACCTTCTGGTTAGAAGTTCTGTATTTAAACCACTACACCACAGTGGTTCTTGCTAACTCTGTTCACTTGCGTGGGTGGTATTCACTGAAAGTTTAGATAAAGGTGCAAGAGTTAGGTAAAAGTTGGAAAAATGTCTGAGTTGGAGTTGAACCGGGAACCTTCTGGTTACAAGTCCTGTATTTAAACCACGACACCACAGTGGTTCTTGCTAACTCTGTTCACTTGCGTGGATCGTATTCACTGAAAGATTAGATAAAGGTGCAAGAGTCAGGTAAAAGTTGGAAAAATGTCTGAGTTGGATTTGAACCGGGAACCTTCTAGTTACAAGTCCTGTATCTAAACCGCTGCACCACAGTGATTCTTACTTATGCTGTTCACTTGTGTGGTCTTCACTGAAAGATTAGATAAAGGTAAAAGTTGAAAAGATGTTCTTGCTGGTTTTGAACTCAGGACCTTCTGGTTACACGTCCTGTATCTAAAGCACTGCACTACAGTAGTTCTTCCTTATTCTGTTCACTTGCGTGGTCTTGACTGAAATATTAGATAAAGGTAAAAGCGGCAGTTAAAACTTGGGGAAAAAAATATGCTAGCCGAATTTGAACTGGGAACCTCCTGCTTGCGAGGCCTGTATCTAAACCACTGCACTACAGTGGTTCTTACTTACTCTGTTCAGTTGCGTGGTATTCACTGAAAGATTAGATAAAGGTGCAAGAGTCAGGTAAAAGTTGGAAAAATGTCTGAGTTGGATTTGAACTGGGAACCTTCTGCTTATGAGTCCTGTATCTAAACCGCTGCACCACAGTTGGTTCTTTCTTACTCTCTTCACTTGCGTGGTACTCACTGAAAGATTAGATAAAGGTGCAAGAGTCAGGTAAAAGTTGAAAAAATGTCTTAGTTGGATTTAAACTGGGAACCTTCTGGTTACAAGTCCTGTATCTAAACCGCTGCACCACAGTGGTTCTCACTTGTGTGGTCTTCAGTGAAAGATTAGATAAAGGTAAAAGTGCCAGGTAAAAGTTGGAAAGATGTTTTTGCTGGTTTTGAACTCAGGACCTTCTGGTTACACGTCCTGTATCTAAAGCACTGCAGTAAAGTCCTTCCTTATTCTGTTCACTTGCAGGATCTTGACTGAAAGATTAGTTAAAGGTAAAAGCGGCAGGTAAAACTTGGGGAAAAAAATAGGCTAGCGGAATTTGAACTGGGAACCTCCTGCTTGCTAGACCTGTATCTAAACCACTACACAACAGTGGTTCTTACTTACTCTGTTCAGTTGCGTGGTATTCACTGAAAGATTAGATAAAGGTGCAAGAGTCAGGTAAAAGATGGAAAAATGTCCTAGTTTGGTTTGAACTGGGAACCTTCCGGTTACAAGTGCTGTATTTAACGGCTCCACCACAGTGGTTCTTACTTACTCTGTTCACTTAGGTGGTATTCACAGAAATATTAGATAAAGGTGCAAGAGTCAGGTAAAATTTGGAAAAATGTCTGAGTTGGATTTGAACTGGGAACCTTCTGGTTGCAAGTCCTGTATCTACACCACTGCACCACAATGATTTTTACTTATTCTGTTCACTTGCGTGGTCTTTAGTGAAAGATTAGATAATGGTAAAAGCGCCAGGTAAAAGTTGGAAAGATGTCCTTGCTGGTTTTGAACTCAGGACATTCTGTGTGCAAGGCCTGTATCTTAACCACTGCTCCACCATGGATCATGTTTTCTGAGGTCTCTTGCACGCTCTTCAATGAAAGATTAGATAACGGTAAAAGCGCCAGGTAAAAGTTGGAAAGATGTCCCTACTGGTTTTGAACTCAGGGCCTTCTGTGTGCAAGGCCTGTATCTTAACCACTGCTCCACCTTGATACCTATTTTCTTTGGTCTCTTGCACGCCCTTCAGTGAAAGATTAGATAAAGGTGCAAGAGTCAGGTAAAAGTGGGAAAAATGTCCTGGTCGAATTTGAACAGGGAACCTTTTGGTTACAAGTCCTGTATCTAAACCACTGGACTACAGTAGTTCTTCCTTCTTCTGTTCAATTGCGTGGTCTTCAGTGAAAGGTTAGATAAAGGTAAAAGCGCCAGGTAAAAGTTGGAAAAATGTCCTGGTTGGATTTGAACAAGTAATCGTCTGGTTACAAATCCTGTATCCAAAGCTCTGCACCACTGTTGCTCTTATTTATTCTGTTCAATTGCGTGGTCTTTAGTGGAAGATTAGATAAAGGTAAAAGCGCCAGGTAAAAGTTGGAAAGATGTCCTTACTGGTTTTGAACTCAGGACCTTCTGTGTGCAAGGCCTGTATCGTAACCACTGCTCCACTTTGATACATACTTTCTTTGGTCTCTTGCACGCTCTTCAGTGAAAGATTAGATAAAGGTGCAAGAATCAGGTAAAAGTTGGAAAAACGTCCTGGCTGGATTTGAACTGGGAATTTAGTGGTTTCAAGCCCTGTATCTACACCACTGCACTACAGTGGTTCTTACTTAATCTGTTCACTTGCGTGGTCTTCAGTGAAAGATTAGATAAAGGTGCAAGAGTCAGGTAAAAGTTGGAAAAACGTCCTGGCTGGATTTGAACTGGGAATTTAGTGGTTGCAAGCCCTGTATCTACACCACTGTCTGCACGACAGTGGTTCTTACTTATTCTATGTTCACTTGCGTGATTTTCACTGAAAGATTAGATAAAAGTAAAAGCGCCAGTTAAAAGTTGGAAAAATATTCTGGTCGGATTTGAACCAGTAACCATCTGGTTGCAAGTCCTGTATCCAAACCTCTGCACCACTGTTGCTCTTGTTTATTCTGTTCAATTGCGTGGTGTTTAGTGAAAGATTAGATAAAGGTAAAATCGCCAGGTAAAAGTTGGAAAGATGTCCTTGCTGGTTTTGAACTCAGGACATTCTGTGTGCAAGGCCTGTATCTTAACCACTGCTCCACCATGGTTCATGTTTTCTGAGGTCTCTTGCACGCTCTTAAATGAAAGATTAGATAAAGGTGCAAGAGTCAGGTAAAAGTTGGAAAAAGGTCCTGGTTGAATTTGAACCGGTAACCGTCTGGTTACAAGTCCTGTATCTAAACCACTGTACTACCGTAGTTCTTCCTTAACCTGTTCACTTAGGTGGTCTTCACTGAAAGATTAGATAAAGGTAAAAGCACCAGGTAAAAGTTGGGAAAAAAATATGCTGGCTGGATTTGAACTGGGAACCGCCTGGTTACAAGCCCTGTATCTACACCGCTGCACTACAGTGGTTTTTACTTTTACGGTTCACTTGCGTGATTTGAAAGATTAGATAAAGGTAAAAGTGCCAGGTAAAAGTTAGAAAGATGTCCTTGCTGGTTTCGAACTCAGGACCTTCTGTGTGCAAGGCCTTTATCTTAACCACACACACCTTGGTTCATACTTTCTAAAAATTCAAAAAAGAATGCCTCTGGTGATAAACCCCCCCCCCCCCCCCCCCCCCATTTGCATAGTTGGCCCTGATTGGTGCCCCACAACTTCGGGGACAGGGAAATCCAATCACAACTGAGCGGGGTCAGACCAAATCTGCCGACGGTTATTCTTTATTTGTTTTGCACTGGCAGATTGGTCTGGTTTCCAGGCTACTCTCTTTATACCTGTACTGTATATGGGATGAAACAGATACAACCTTGGATGGTCTTTGATCTTCAATGTATTTGTATTGCTTTTGTTACATTTCCATTAACAAACGTAGAAAAACTCAACCACACGATTTCACTTCAGCAAAAAGATAAACACTCCACATGTAACGCTTATAAATTATGAATGGCAGCCAGGAAGAAGTCGTCAAAACGTGATCATGTGACAGTGATGATCTTCAAAAATGTCCAACTTTTATTGGAAGACGAACTTCATATATCTCTGAGACCCAATCTATACTGTAAAATCCTCATTGCTAATTTAGCTCTGAGAGTGTACAAATGGAAGCGAATGGATCCGTAAGGGTCCGTTTGTACACTCTCAGAGTTACAGACCCGTTAATGGTCCATTTAGACCCCTGGTGGTACCCGGACCCGACGTAGAGAACCAGTAGCTTTACACGCCAACTCCGCCCCTAGTCTTCCGGGTCGATGATCTCATCCTGGTCTCTGATTGGCTCCTCTGGCTGCTGGTCCTCACTCCACTTCCTGTTTGAACAGATATTCACAGATATGTGTCAGTCAGTGTTGCCATGTTCGCTTATTATAAGCGACTTCAGGCTCGTGTTTCTGTAAAGTCAATTGTAAATATTGGAAGTTGCTGGTTGCTGTTTTTTGGGCTTGTTTAAGTTGTTTCTAAAGTGTAGTTGCTTAGTTGGGCTTGCTTCCTAATGGTGTTTAAACCAGTGGTTCTTAAACATGTTCATATCAAGGACCCATATCTGAAAATAGCAATATCTACAAGCTCACAACACTGGTCATTGACCTTGGTTACCAGCATTCCATTTAATAGTTTCTAATAACATTTTCTCTACATCAGGGATCTTTCAGGCCAAGGACCCCTTAGCTGAGAGAGATGAAGCAGGGACCCCCACTACATATTGTATAAAATGATTAAAATCTTCATAGATTTCATAGATAGCTTCAAATCGCTCTGGATTAAGAGCGTCTGCTAAATTCCTAAACTGTAAACTGTAGAGGTGTTGTGTGAATTAATGTTTTATTGTTTGTTTGTTTGTTTGTTTGTTTGTTTGTTTGTTTGTTTACACATGATCTTTTCTATTCATATATTGGATTCATGTTGTGTATGTTCAGTCTCTCTCAGGCTCTGTACTTGGCCTGCTCTTTTTTCCCTTAACACCAAATCTCTTCACTGGAAATAGCACATCTACAGGGGGTGTAGAGTGCCTAGAATGTTGTTATTTTTTCTATTAAACACATGTAGGATGTAGTTATTCTATTAAACACATTTAGAATGCAGTTATTTGTTGAAATTGTATGTGTGTAGGTATGTATGTGTAGTGCCTCTGCTTTGTCACAAGATGGAGCACTTTAACATTCCGTGTGGTCTCACTAGCATGTGTGAGATGAAGCATACTACTTAGGAACTCAATCAATAGTATGTATGTACCAATAGTATGTTGGAAATTGCATACTAGTATGTAGTACGTTAGTATGTGATTTCAATAGCAGGCTGTAAATGAGCTCTATAACGCTAAAGGATAACACAAAAAGCCCCCGGGTGCTGTGATATGTGAGAAAACACATTATGTTGACTTATTTTAGTTATTACATTTTTTAGTGACTGGGTTAGACAGTCTCACTGGGCTGCTTCACTGTCAGCTGGCCTCCTGACACAAGCATGCTGCTGGGATACCAGTTGGACACACACGCACGCACGCACGCACGCACGCACGCACGCACGCACGCACGCACACACACACACACACACACACACACACACACACACACACACACACACACACACACACACACACACACACACACACACACAAACACACACGAACACACAGGTCTTTTCTGTCAATTCAACCCTTTGATTCCTTTCTCTCATGACCAATTCTCTCTCTCTCTGTTTGTGTGTGTGTGTGTGTGTGTGTGTGTGTGTGTGTGTGTGTGTGTGTGTGTGTGTGTGTGTGTGTGTGTGTGTGTGTGTGTGTGTGTGTGTGTGTGTGTGTGTGTGTGTGTGTGTTTCTCTCTCTCTCTCTGTTTGTGTATGTGTGTGTGTGTGTGTGTGTGTGTGTGTGTGTGTGTGTGTGTGTGTGTGTGTGTGTGTGTGTGTGTGTGTGTGTGTGTGTGTGTGTGTGTGTGTGTGTGTCTGTGTCTGTGTCTGTGTGCGTGTGCGTGTGCGTGTGCGCGCGTGCCTGTGTGCGCATATCCCAGACTGTGTATTGTTAGCTTTGTGCCTTGCTAAGAACAGAAGCGCTAGCTCAGCAGCTGTTTACAATTCCACACAGTGTATCAGCAAGTCTAGACATGCTTCAGGACAGGACCTACACAGTACAGTTTCACATAGGCCAGTACTTCTCATACATTTTCATGTCAAGGACCGCCAAATTAATGAATGTATTCACGGACTCCCATCTGAAAATATTTTGTGCCAGGGACCCCTATACATTTTTTAACCCCTAAGATTTATTTTTGAAAATACCAGATCAACAAGCTCACAAGGAGTTACGATGCATTGTGAGCTTTCAGATCTATTTTCAAATACCCAATATAATTTATATAGGGTTAAAGTGGTTAAACCCTAACCCTGATTTAGCTGGAGACCAGCTGGAGCCCCCTCAAGGACTAGTGGGGGTCCCTGGACCCCACATTGAGAACCATTGCCCTATACAGGTATACTAACTACAGTATAGGGTTTCATATTTATAGAGTTGCATAGGGCTATGCTACAGTCAGCTTAGACAACACCCACTGACAGATATATTTAGAACAACTCCTCTTATTGTTGTACAGTACTTAGCACTTGAGAGTCATAACATAAATCCATCTGGAGACAATTTCATTATAGACTCTATATAATGAATGTGTCTCCAAATGGATTTATAATAGAGGAGTCTGTGAAAGTGTTATGATTTAGTCAACTAAGGATTTAACTTGACTGCTATCCTTGTAATGTAAATAGTTTGTCCTCTCCTATACCTACTGGTTGTGACACATAGTACTGCCTGGAGCTCATGAGCTCAATATCTCCCCGGGACCCTCTGGAACCAACTCAAGGACCTGTGGGGGTCCCCGGACCAAAAAGTAGCATACATTCTGACCATTGTCCATTTTCCACAAAGTGTTATGTCATTAAATTAGTAATTTATAGTAAATGTTTGTCAATGACTTACTGACACAGAGGTGTAACAAGCATCTGACACGCACACACACACACACACACACACACACACACACACACACACACACACACACACACACACACACACACACACACACACACACACACACACACACACACACACACACACAGTCAGTCTGTTGTGTCTGTCTGTGTGAGGTTAATCCACCAACAAACAGAAGTGCTAGGAAATCAGTTTTGAGCTACAATGGAGTGATGTAGACAGGGATTAGCCAGTTTGTTGACTGGGACCTTTTCTCTACTATCTGTCTCTGGACTCATGTACCCTGTTTTGTCAAAAATGGCAGATCTACAAGCTTGTAGCTTGTATATCTGCTATTTATATAGAATAGCCAAAGTAGCTCAAATCTAAAATGACACAGATGCGTTCCCGGATTGAACAGGTTAACTAAATTAGCTGGGGACCCTCTGGAACCCCCCTCAAGGATCCCGGACCCCACTTTGAGAGTCTTACTGGATGGACTGTTGTCTGACCATCTGACCACTGGGTGGGCCGCGTGCATTTTCAGAGCATCTTTATTTTAATGATCAACCAATTGGATTGCGTTCTGAACTTCTGACTCGGATCAATGGAACATAGTAGTATAAATGTTTTTATAAGCTCGCAGGGCTGATCAGTAAACAGACTGCACTAGTCGTCACTTTTAGCTTAAAGGAGAATTTTGGACCAAGGTTTTCTTACCTTTTCTATGACGTTATGATAACTTAGGATGAATGGTGCAGTAGAAAAATGTCATAACTCCATCCCGGTCCGCCACAGATTAAAACGTGCCCCAATAGGCCTTGCGCTAGATCGCGTATTTTAATAGCTTTTTTTTGTTGTTTTTTGGTGAGATCTGACATTCATAGTGACAGAACACTGTAAAAAACAAACAAAAAAAAAAAACAGAAGTCTGGCTAGACAAGATCGAAATCTCGATTTCAATCTCGTCTAGCGAGACTTAGTTTTTTTTTTGTTTTTTTTTGCATAGAGTTCTGCCACTATGAACGTCAGATTTAATTTTTAAAAAAGCTATTAAAATACGCAATCTAGCGCAAGGCCTATTGGTGCACGTTTTAAGCTGTGGCGGAGCCGGGATGGAGTTATGAAATGTTTCTACTGTACCATTCATCCTAAGATATCATAACGTCATAGAAAAGGTAAGAAAACCGTAGTCCAAAATTCCCCTTTAAGTGCGAGCTGATATATATGACTGTGCCATTTTTTGTTTTTATATTAATGTAATATTATGATTAAAATCTTAGTGTCACCTCCTTACTCGTGGATGTCGTCCTCCTCCTCATCGTCAAAGTTGTCGTCCCCGTCGTTGGCGGTGGCGTCCTGGTACTGCTGGTACTCTGACACCAGGTCGTTCATGTTGGACTCCGCCTCCGTGAACTCCATCTCGTCCATGCCCTCGCCCGTGAACCAGTGCAGGAAGGCCTTGCGGCGGAACATGGCCGAGAACTGCTCCGACACGCGCTTGAACAGCTCCTGGATGGCCGTGCTGTTGCCGATGAACGTGGCGGCCATCTTGAGGCCGCGCGGCGCGATGTCGCACACGGCCACCTTCACGTTGTTGGGGATCCACTCCACGAAGTAGCTGCTGTTCTTGTTCTGGATGTTGAGCATCTGTTCGTCCACCTGAAGAGAAACAAACAAACTGCTTGAAAACAAAAAAACATGGTGGTGGACAGTAATGAAGTACTTTTACTACGGTACTTTAAAGGAGTAGTTCACCCAAGAAATTACTTATTTTCTATCAATTACACACCCCATGAAGCTTTGAATTCATGGAGATTTTTTAGTTTTTGTCGCATTCCTGAGCCAATAATTTGAAGATAATAATAAAGATGCTAATGTATGGCTGGCTCCACCATACTGGCTTCATTTTCAAGATCGAAAGCTTGCCGTCTGATCAGGGATCCCGAATAGACCAAACCAAAGCACACCTCCTTCATGGACATGGGGCCGCGGAACACGGCCGCCACCGTCAGGTAGCGGCCGTGGCGCGGGTCGCAGGCCGCCATCATGTTCCGGGCGTCGAACATCTGCTGGGTGAGCTCGGGCACGGTGAGGGCACGGTACTGCTGACTGCCACGCGCCGTCAGAGGGGCAAAGCCTGGCATGAAGAAATGCAGCCGGGGGAAGGGCACCATGTTGACCGCTGGGTAGATAGACAGACAGACAGACAGATTAACCACTTGAGCGTTATTTTATACTTCGTCGAATCGTCGCACAACAGTGTTCTGATAATAGCGAAAATAGCCGATCCTCAAGCTCCCCAAAGCATGTACTTTTCACCTGCCTGATTTTTAGACCACGTAGCTGGCTGAAAATCTAGTCCTATATTGCACTGATCAGAGCAATGGTCAGCGAGTTAAGGCCTTTTTGAGGTGTTAAACACCACTGTAACACTGTTGTAGGGCCCCATACAGTATGTACTCTGTGTTCCGAGTGCCGAGTTTGGAGATCAGTGTGCCTCGCAAGTCCGGATGTTACGTTTGTGATGTCCACCGTCCACCCAGTACTATGCAATTATTATTTCTGTTTAAGATTTATTTTAGGGCTTTTATGTCTTTAGTGACAGGACAGAAGGCTGACAGGAAATGGGGAGAGAGATGGGCATGCAGTGACATGCAGCAAAGGCTGTCAGGATCGGGACTCGAACCCGCGACACACTGTCAGGCTACACTGAGGCCAGGTGCCTGGACCGTTATGCAATTTTAACCCATTAAGACCTGGAACTGTGTCATTTTTAGATTTGAGCTAAAAAGCATTATTTTACACTTTGGGCTAAACGTGCCTAGCTTGCGCAGGTCTGCGTTGAGCTGGCCGGGGAAGCGTAGCGAGGTGGTCACTCCGCTCATGGTGGCCGACACCAGGTGGTTGAGGTCGCCGTAGGTAGGCGTGGTCAGCTTGAGCGTGCGGAAGCAGATGTCGTAGAGCGCCTCGTTGTCGATGCAGTACGTCTCGTCTGTGTTCTCCACCAGCTGGTGCACCGACAGGGTGGCGTTGTAGGGCTCCACCACTGTGTCTGACACCTACAAACGCACGCACACACACACACACACACACACACACACACACACACACACACACACACACACACACACACACACACACACACACACACACACACACACACACACACACACACACACAAACACGAACAGGATATTAATACCGTATACTCAACAAACTGGCACTTAAAGACGAGAACAGGAGGATCATAGTAATAATCAGGTGAAGGTGGACAGTAACTACAGTAAGTACATTTACTTGAGTACTTTGAGTATTTATACTTTGTTTGAGCGTTTGTATTTGTGGATACTTTTTACTTTCACCCCAGTACATTTCAAAGACAAATATTGTACTTTTGCTCTATTACATTTCTAGGAATTTCTGACTATAGCAACAACTCGGTGCCGTGATATGAGCTTGTAGATCCGCTATTTTTGAATAGCCCTTAGTATAAAATAATGGTTATAGTTACAAAAATCTAAAATGACACAGTATGCGTTCCTGGATTGAATGGGTTAATATCATCCATCCATCCCTCCCTCTCTTCTTCTGTATACCTTAGGTGAAGGCATGACGCTGAATGTGTTCATGATTCTGTCAGGAAACTCCTCTCTGATCTTACTGATGAGCAGCGTTCCCATCCCAGAACCCGTCCCTCCTCCCAGTGAATGGGTCAACTGGAAGCCCTGGAAACACAATGACACAACCGTCCCAGAACCAGTACGAAAGGATTCATAGTTCTCAGTCGCCAAGACTGATTTCAGTCATTTGGATTACATAGAAGCCAGCATCTTCTATGTAAGCATGTTGCGCACCGAAAATTACTTCCATCCATCCATTCATCCATTTTGTAGATGTTTACCTGCAGACAGTCACAGTGTTCACATTCCTTCCTCACTACATCCAAGACAGAATCCACTAGTTCCGCTCCCTCTGTGTAGTGACCCTTCGCCCAGTTGTTGCCTGCACCCGTATGGCCTGCAGCGGTGGCATAGAACAAAATTAGAAGGGCAAAGCAAATACAACTCATATAACCACATAACCTAAGTGAAACATCAAGGTGAAATACATATAGCAACTACACATTATACAGGGAACCGTCACAGTTGTTACCTGCACCGTATGACCTGCAGCGGTGACATAGAACCGTCACACTCAAGGGGGGCGCATGCTACCCTTTTCGGTGATCACCCTCTCACCGCGGTGGTTTGAAAACTACAACAGGACATCACTGAGCCGCGGTGACAAGCGACTCACCGCTCACCCCACCACATCTCTCTGTTTTTACTAACCAAAATCACCGGACTATAAGTGCCTATTATCAGACTATGAGCGCCTATTTAGGTGAAAGCGTTTCCACCTAAAACGTGAAAGGGTGATCACCTAAAATGGTAGCATGCATCCACCTTCACACAGACCTAACACCTTGTCCAGCAGAACTGCACAGGGAGTGTGTTACGTCCAAATGTACAAAACACAGACCAATCAAGATCACTGTGTTGGCGCATCCGTCGGTCAATTTGACTCTGTTCACAACGGAGTCATTGGATAAATGTGCCTTTGACTACATCTGAAAGTGTATTTGTGCATACAGTGTAAAAGTAGACAAGTGAAAGGGTAGCTAAAGTTGCTGCCCACCCCCACCGTGTTCAGGGGAGGGAAACCGGGCAGGGAGAGTGTTATTTATCACTACAGTCACTCCTACTGGCTGGGGGCTGAGGTTTCAATGCTCTCAGATGGTTAAGGCAGCGTTGACACTGATTGTCATGAGAGCGTCATGTTGTCATGACTTTTGACCCTGGCGTGCAGTTAGGACTTGGTTGCGCATTCTGTCACACGTCGAAAATAGCCGATCTACAAGCTCGCAACGTGTCGCTGTGGTGATATGCACATGGTGAGTCACTCTGTCTGTGCGTGTGTGTGTGTGTCTGTTTCTCATCCCAGGGAGACATGAGTTTATAAACCTAAGGACTGTTTACAGTACTGTGAGCACACACATTCTCTGGGGTTTCATTTATGTCTCCTTTCCATATTTCCTAACACCTCTGCCTCCATGCAGTTCATCTTTTGAAGTGACTTTTCTCATCATTTGAGGATATTACCTGGGTTCCAAGTAGCGTGTCTTATAAATGGTTTTATTGGATAGATTTTAAGGGGCTTGATAAGCCTGGTCACTTACCACATAAAATGTTGGGACAGTACTTTTCTGAAAAGAAACACTGAAACTGGATGTTTTGTTTTTAATGTTTCTAGATGTGGACCATGTCGACTCAATCCTAGATTATGTTTGTTTGTATTAACTGGGAACGTATAAGTTACTATTCTGTGCCTATCAGCACGCAACTCGAACAACGCAGGGTCAGCAGGGGGTCATGCCTATGTTCCCTCAGCTATTTGTTCCCACAGTTTAGGATTGGGCTTGGGGTCAGTGTTAGTTTTGAGGGAACATAGGGCTGAGGGAACATAGGTACGCTCCCGTCAGCAGCAGTGGGCTTGCGCCCCAAGAAGGCATTTGTAGAAATGTACAACTGAAATGTTTCGTCTCTGCTGATTGGGTTGGTTTGCTTCAGTGCTAAGAGTGTGATGTTCAGGTTCTGTATTTTAGGGTTTGATCCAATGTAGAGGTGGAGTTTGTCATGTTTTACAGGCTCTTTTACCAAAGATGAAGTTGTCCGGTCTGAAGAGTTGTCCAAAAGTTCCTGAGCGAACGCTGTCCATGGTTCCTGGTTCCAGGTCAACCAACACCGCCCGGGGGACATATTTATGTGCTACACACACACACACACACACACACACACACACACACACACACACACACACACACACACGCTCAATGTTAAAAGCTAATACTTTCACAGGACTTTGAGCACATATATTTGTGGTGTTGATCAGATTGTAATAAACAGTTAAAGCCACAATCTGTACATTTTCATGTCCTACCCGAGACTCAAACTTCAGTCCCCCACGCAAGCGCTGACATTGTCGAATTGAGCTATAATGGAGAGCTATTCTGCTATTCTGGTCTTCTGCTATTCTTGCCCTACAAGGGGTGACCATAGCTGAATGGGTAGAGCCTGGGAAACAAAAGGTTCCAGGTTCGACTCCCAGCCCCTCTTTCCCCCTGCGCTCAAGTCTGACCACTTGAGCAGCAATCCGCAGGGTATTGTCGTTATTATTAGCATTATTATTATTATATTAGAGCCCATTTGGGCAGAGTATGAATTGTGATTTGACCTGGCTTTAACCGGTAGGTGTCCTACCCTATACCACAGGATCTACATTTCTCAATGGAAGAGTGAGAGACCTCCAGATGTAGGCTACTAGTTATACTGTATACTCTACCATACAGGTTGATTAAAAATAACATTTAATTCACACAAAAGAGTTATATATTGCAGCTTGAATTGACCCTTTCTAAAGTCCTGCCCATCTTCCATGCCCTGATGCCCATGACCAAACCACTACATGTCTAACTCCAACCCCATCCTGAATCTGTTCTGTACATCTAACTCTAAAACATTCTCTCTTGTGAAGGCCCACGTTGCACGCACAAACAGTGATGTGTGTACTTACAGGAAGCCTCATTGTAGTAAACATTGACCCTGTCCAGCTGTAGATGTGAATCACCCACATAGTTCCCTGTCGGGTCTATACCATGCTCATCACTGATCACCTCCCAGAACTGATATAGAGACAGACACAGAGAGAGGGAAAACCTTAAAACAAAGTGCTTTTTTTTCAAAAGTGCCCCACCAAACTACCCTTGCCTAGCCTGGGATAGATCGGTCTGCAGAAGACACACGACCGGGATCGTTAACCAGGCTAACCTTTGCCTATATGTATAAAACTATTCCCAACTTCAAATGATTTTTTTTAATCGTTTCGTAAGCAGGTTTTTAAGTTACAATGTGACAGTTCTGCACACAATTCTTTATTCCCTATTCATTGCACTAAATTGAAAGTACTCATTATGCAGACTGTCCAATTTCAAGTTTTCAAATGTATAAAATGTATACGAATCTTTCTACTATTGGTACTTTAAGTACAGTTTGATACCAATACTTTTGTACTTTTACTCAAGTAAAAATGTTATTCTGGACTTTTACTTGCAACAGAGTATTTCTATATTGCAGTATTGCTACTTTTACTTATGTAAAAAAAATGTAATGTAAGTATAGGCTACCACTGGTTTAAATATTTTCATATTGAAATTAACAGTCCTACCTTGGTTCCAATCTGGTTCCCACACTGCCCGGCTTGGATGTGAACAATTTCCCTCATTTTATTTTCCTTTTAAAAGTTGTTATCAAAGTTTCCCCTCTGCCTTTTGCTCCTTCTGTCAATGTGCGCTCAGTGCGTGTCACTATGCCTGTGAGTGTCACACTTTGCGTGACTGTCACCGTCACTGTGCGTCCCAGCTGTGCGCACCGTCTGAATTCCTGCTCTCCTCCGCTGAGGCGCGTTCGCACAGCCACGCCCTGCATGGTACCTAAGCCCCCGTCCCCCTCTGGGATGTGTCCCATTCCAAACGAACGACTCCCTTCCCCTTTGAGGCTATTATTAGTACGCAATTGGGTCGTGGAACATAGACTACAATAGATAACCATTACTGAATATTGGAGGCCTATATCACTTGGGATGGTTTTTCATTCAAATAAATCCTGCATCGTGCTGCCTTTTCTTTTATACAAGGTCAGCAGTACCACACCAATACTAGAGTGTGCCCGCCCCCCTTTTGTTTGATAGGCCTACAGTATCACTCAACACATAAAAGCATCACAGTGCTTTGTAGATGGAGAAAGACAAAAAGACTGATATGCACAATAAAATCTGACAGACGTAGGGGTCCATGAAATACAAAGACAATAAGTTATGACACCGCACTCTTCAAATCTGACTGAGCTTCTACCATGTGCAACTACAACAACCCATTTATTAATATCCGTGTGAGTAAGTGATGAAGGAAGCAGAGAAGGGAACATGTTTGAGGACTGGAACGTGGGCCATGGCCTTCCCCTCAGACGCTCCGCAGGTCAGCTGTTCCTGACACAGCTCCACTCCACAGCCACATGCAGTGTCAGCTTACAGTGTCATAGAGGCCATACGTTATGACTGCATCAATCACTGGTAGCTTTTACACATTTACTTAAACTTTTATGAATAAAATGTAATTTTGTCCAATCTGTATGGTAGAGTATGTTAACTTATACAATTGGGGTGGTTGTATTTCGTCTCCCTGCACTTCTATTGAGACATTTAGATTGTGTCAAAGGTCATGTCTGACTGGTCATGTCAAAATTTGTTTTGAACCAAAATGTTAAAAGACATGAATCATCATGACTGAACACTTTGTGACACTGGAAGTCCTGCGTCTGAAACCGTTAAACCCAACACACCTCTCTCTGTCAACTCTGACATGTGAATCCTGTGAGGACATTTGACTGTCACATAGGACCTATACATCTACGTTATGGAGCTGAAGTGACCACCAGTCCAGTCCTTTATCGTTACATGGAGTTTGTGACCTTTGACTCTAAGGTTGTTGTACTGCTCATGTCAAAAAACACTTCAATATGACTTAAACGTGTCTACAGACACGTCAACATGCATGCACAATAAAGCGTTGTATCGATTAAATATGACTCCTGCTAGATTACACACATTAGATGTACATAAACTATAAACTCCAAGTTGTAGAAAACAAAATCTTTAATACATTTGTCACATTTCATGTTTGACAGTAACTTGGTAACATTTAAATTCCACAAAAAATAGCCATTTAGCTCAAAATATACAAGCATAATTATTATTTATTCACACGCACCACTAAAAACATCTAGACATGTCTACAGCTGAAAAACACACTTTCCACTCACACACACCCATTGCTGCAGCTTATACGCGCACTCTTAATCGTCCTCTCCAATGGCCTGCAGTAAAGCTGTAGATCCATACAGTAGTAACTGACCCGCCTTTTGAGCCACATGCGTTACATAGTGCAGGACGATCCTGAAAAACAGACTAGAGTATAAAACCATGATGAAAGCACTCTGGAAGTTTATTCTCTACAAGCGTATAACTCTGTGTAGCTTCTTACCAAACAGGTTGTGTTTGTATCACTCTATGGTTTGGCCGGGATTGTCTCTACCGGTCCATTTGGTTGCACTCATGAGTTTTAACTTAACACCGAGAGGATTGAACAGTATAGATTGGGCTCCCAGAGATTTTTAAAAAATCGTATTGAATGGGGGTCCTAATGTATATCAAACTGGGGGAACCTTGACATTAACCCATTAAGACCTGAGGCCGATTCTAAAAATGTCTTCTAAATCCTAACACTTTTCTGAAAAACCTATGTTGCTGTAATATCCGTGGTTCTCAAACTTTTTCATGACAAGGAGCCCCAAATTTGTGCGGCACAAAGTGACACACTATGAGCTTGTATATCTGCTATTTTTGAATAGCCAAAGTAAAAAAAGAATGCTTTTTAGCTCAAATCTAAAATGACAGATGCTTTCCTGTTCTTAAGTAAGTTGAGGATCCCTGGTCTAGTGAATGGACACTCACCTGAGGTAGTGCTTGGCCCTCTTGCACCTGAAGTCGTAGGACATGTCGTACATGTCGTACAGAGTGGCCTTGATGGTCAGACAACCCAGGAAGTCCCTGGGCTTCAGCTTGTACAGGTCAAAGGTCACCTTGGCTATCCCACTCCTGTTGTGCTCCTGGAAGCCTGGACACACCTGGAAAACAGTTTCAATTAACCAAATCAGAGTGGTTTGTAAAACAAACACGTACAGAGGTATTTCCAGGAATGTCTATGGACGTTGTCACAATATAAAATAAAAGTGCCCAGAACATTACATATGTCTAGTTTGTCAAAATAATATATTTTGTAATAGTCAATAATAATACCATCAGTCTCCCGTTCTTCCAGATATAAAAGGTTGATGAAAATAACCAATCTACAAGCTCACAAAGTGACGTGTTGTGATCAGAAGAACAATCACTGAGAAAATAATGGTAGTTCCAGCCCTGGTTTAGTGTTATTAAGTGAAGTAGCACCCGTCTCACCTTGCTCGCCGTCCACTTGTCTCCCTTCTGCAGCACAGTGACGGACGTGTTGTCGGGCAGAGACTGGAAGAAGTCCTCCGTGTCCACCTGTGTCCCGTCAGCGTCCAGCACCACCGTGAGGAACTGACACGTCAACAGGAACGCTCTGGACGCCTGCAACAACGACAAGGTACACATGTTTTTTTTTTAAATCATGAAAATTTGTGCACATTTGTCTTTTGTATGTATTTTTTTTCATCATCATCATCATTTTGGGGGTCCTTGACATGAAAACGTTTGAGAACCACTGATATAGCAACATAGGTTTGTATGTACCCGTTAGGATTTAGAAGACATTTGTAGAATCCCCAGAAGCAAAGATTTTAGTTAAAAATGTTCACTTTAAAAAAAATTATATATATATTTATTCAAAAGATTTGCACACATTTTCACGATTTTTCAGAAAATTGCAGATCTACAAGCTCATAGCGCGGCACTCTGTGCCGCGCTATGAGCTTGTAGAGCTGCTATTTTTGAATACAGAAATCTAAAAATGACTGATGCTTTTCCCGGTATTAATGAATGAATGAATGAATGAATTTTATTTGTATAGCGCTTTTCCAAACAAAGTTACAAAGTGCTTTACATACATGATTAAAAACCGCAAACATCAGCAAGAGAAAGTTTAAAATAAGAAAACAAAGAAAAACATAAACAAAACAAAAAATGGCATTTTAAAGTCAGTCCATAAAACAATCCTTAGGAAAAACACTTTATATACAGATGTGTTTTCAAAAGCGATTTAAAAGAGGAAACTGACTCTGCCAACCTAAGGTCCAAGGGTAGGGCTTTCCAGAGCACCGGTAGCCTGGTAAACCCTCCCTCCGGAAATCTCATTTCCATTTGATTTCAGAAAGGAGTCTGGTCTGAAACGCCTTTCTGCAATAATCGCTGTGGGCTGGAGTTGGGCGGGAGTAATACCGTTGACTGACAACCCCTTCAACCAATGATCGTTTTTCCCCTTCAGCCAATGAGCAGTTAATTTTGACGAGCTCCAGACTATGTGACGCAACGGGACTTTTGGGACGGCCATGCCGAAAATAGGTTGCCTTATTGGGATACATGCGTGTCACTCCCCGCCCCTGCCGGTTCTCTAAATTTATATTTTTAAATAGGCTCTGTCATGATTAATTGACCACATATATGAAGTTAAACAACTAAATTCTATCCAAACGATATCTTATAAGTAAATTCCGTGCCTCAAAAAAGAAGTTTGAAAGCGTTATAAAACTGAAAGTAAGAAGTGAAGGCACTCGCACAAACAACAATGGCTGCCGTTCGTCTTTTGTCGGCGGCTCTCAGGCTGCACTCGGGTTCATTCGGGCTCACTCGAACTCGCCACCTGATTGGCCAACTGTCGCTGTCAATCACAGAACAATGAGCGACGACGCTGATAGGCTCGTCGGCTCGGCGAGCAGAGCGATTATTGGAGAAAGGCGTTTCAGACCAGACTCCTTTCTGAAATCAAATGGAAATGAGATTTCCGGAGGGAGGGTTTACCAGGCTAGAGCACCGGTGCCCGGGCCGAAAAGGCCCGGTCCCCCCGTGTGACAAAGTGCGTTGTGGGAGGATCCAGGAGGGCCCAATCTGAGGATCTAAGCTGGCGAACTGGCTCATGCGGTTGTAACAAGTCCACAATGTAACTGGGGGCCAGTCCGTGTAGGGCTTTAAAAGTGATCAATAAAATCTTAAAATCTATTCTGTAGCTCACGGGCAGCCAATGTAGGGCAGCCAGGATGGGTGTGATATGTGATTAATGGGTTAAGAGATGAGTCGTGGAAAATGGGGCAGTGACTCTGCAGTTCTGACTGCAAAAGAGAAGATTCTTCTACAACAGCTCGGTAAGACAGGAGGTTCTGGGAGATTGCAGTTAGAATGTATTCTCTCAAATCCTTCAGCCCTACACTAGACATTTTGGTCTCCCGTCTCACCTGGTCGAGGAGTTCGTCCAGAGAGGAGGCGGGGATGGCTCTGTGTCTCCTCTGAGTGGCCGTGGTCACTCTGAAGAGGCGGGGCCTAGCGGCGGGCATTATACGCTTAGAGATGGACGTCTGGACGCTGTACACCGACCTGTTGAACCGGGACCAAACACCACAACTGTCCTGTACCATGTCGTATACATTGTGAGGCCCTTTCCCCTGAAGTTAAGTGACACAATGTACAGTCTATGTACTAGGGTTGCCAATCGTCCCTTGAAATAAGGAATCGTCTCTTATTTGGAAACTAAAAGACGCGTCCCTTACAGCATTGGTTCTCAAAGTGGGGTCCGGGGACCCCCACGGGTCCTTGGGGGGTTTCCAGGGGGTCCCCAGCAAAGTAGTTAATACAGCATCTCAAGCATGTTAACAACTTTATCCATTTCTTATGTTGGCTATTCAAAAGAAAACCTTTTGTGCCAGGGACCACCAATTTTAAAAAATAGTAGATGTACAAGCTCACAGCGTGGCACTTTGAGCTTGTAGATCTGCTATTTTTTAAAATTGGTGGTCCCTGGCACAAAAGGTTTTCAGATGAGGGTCCACGGCCAAATGCATATCATTTGGGGGTCCTTGACTTGGAACATTTTTGAGAACCAATGCCTTATTGAACTGATTCCTCATTGTCAAGAAAATCAATGACACATCTTACAAGTTCAAACAGCTCATACGTACTATAATACAGGGTGTTAACCACTTGTAGATCTGCAATTTTTTGCTGTTTAAGAACAAAAAAAAAAAAAGTACAATGTCTGAAAATGTGTCCAAAAGTGGAGGCCAAGGTTACTGTGGTTGAATTAAAGTTAACAGCAAGTATTGCTCTGTGAGGGTTGTCACCTACCTGACCAGGGTCTGTGGTACCAGACTCTTGGCATATTCCACACTGGACTGAATGGAGAAATAAGGAGCCATGTTGGTCCACAGTGTGCTATGAGGGACTATTGACCAAGACTAGTGTGGTCTGGAATCACTGTGGTCTGTGGTGTGGCTCTGGTCCTGCTCTCACCACACCTGCTACCAACACAGACCTGATGGACCCTCAACCAACAACCACTTACTAATCAGCACTGTTGATTTGTCATTGGTCAGGATTCCTGGACGAGAGCCAATTGGATAGCTGGCTTAATTAGTCTTCAAATTGGAACGAGGTGATCTCTCTCTCTCTCTCTCTCTCTCTCTCTCTCTCTCTCTCTCTCTCTCTCTCTCTCTCTCTCTCTCTCTCTCTCTCTCAGAGTGCTTCTAATCTTTTCATGTGATTTTTTTCATCTTTTTCTCTCTCTCTAGAGAGAGAGAGAGACATGAAAAAAATTGACATGAAAAAAATTGAGAAGCACGCGCTACAAATAAATCTAATCTATTCAAGAAGTGGAGAGAAAGAAATAACTCTGTCACTGAACAAACACTATAGCAATGATTACTATCACAATATAGAGCTTTAATTTAACAACACCAACACAAAAAAAAATTGTTATCAAAATAGAAGAGATTATGTTCATATTTCACTATATAACACTTTTATCATGCATAGTTTTAACCACTAGGGAGCAGTATCAGCTTGCAGCTGGATATTAGGAGGAATTGGAATATGGCCAAAGTTTAAATAGGGCTGAAGTGTAAATGTATGTTTTGTAATAATAATCAAAATCTACTAAGTAACTAAAGTTTTCAAATAATTGTAGTGCAGTAAAAAGTACAATATTTGTCTCTGACATGTGGAGTAGAAGTAAAAGTATAGAAACATGGAAGTAAAAAATATATATATATCCTCAAATTTGGACTTAAGTACAGAACTTGAGTACATGTACTTAGTTACTTTCCACCACTGGATAACCACTTATTACATAGATATTATTCAGTGAAATGCATCAACCTCACTGAGACTACACACACACACACACACACACAGGCCAAATAGTGTGCGTGTATGTGCGGGGCGCGCGCGGTCACGGTGTGCGTGGACTGCGCGTGCGTGCGTGGCGGTCGTGTGCTCCCGCGGACACCCAGCTTGGGACAGCAGTGAGTGAGTGTGCACCCCGGTTCTGCGTGCGTGCGTTGTCCCCCAACCATGCACGCCCGCGCCGTGCTCGTGACCATAAGTTTGTTTAACAAACACACACACGTGACGTCGAATAATAATAATAGACTTATTTCAGATCTTCCGTCAGTTTAAATAACCAGTTGGTGAAAATAGCAGATTTACAAGCTCACGGTGCGTCGTGGAGGCGACGCGCTGTGAGCTGGTAGATCTGCTATTTTCGGAACACTGGAGGCTTGAGGCGTGTTCACGACACGTGACCACGCCGCGCTATACCCAGAGAGTTACGACACTATCGTTGACTCCCACCGTAAGAATGGAATGCAGAAGTGCTCTGTCTATCTCAATGAGATAGTTCCAATGTTTGGAACTATAGCCCGCTTTGCGGCGAGATCAACTCTGTGCTACCCTACGTACGGCACGGTACGCGCGTTGGTCACGTGAACACGCCTCCGCTCGGTCACGTGTCGTGAACACGCCTCGAGTCTTGGTTGCTGACGTGCTGGCGCAAAAAAGCGCGGCCCCGCCCCACCCCGCCTCCCCTCCCCTCCCCTCCCTAAACCTCCTCTGTTGTGCTCGTCCTCGACACACACACACCACTAAAAAAATACACACACACACACAAAGTAACACAAAAAAACTCCTCTTCATCAAACACACACTTCTGTGAGGAAAAGGTAAGAAAATACGCACAATTCTATCTTCGTCGTGTTCTTTGTCGTGTGTGTGTGAGTGTGTTTTTTTGTGTGTGCGTGTTGTTTTGTGCGCGTCCTCGTCGAGGCTCGAGCTTTCAGGTCGTTCATGTTGTCTCGTCATGGCGGCCACAGCTCGCGCTGCTCGGCTCCGCAGGCCAGGGCTCGAGCATTTTTCTCTCCCGCTTCGTCTCGTGCCTGTGGCCCGGCGGGCCCGCGTGCGGCGCCGCGGTCGCACGCGGGGAGGGAGGCTCGAGACGAGACTGGAGCGACCGAAACGCTCGAGCCTCCGAGATCCAGGGGAACTCGGAGGCTCAGAGAGAGAGAGAGAGATAGAAAGACATAGAGGGGGGGATGAAAAAGCGGATAGAGAGCCGCCATCATGATGTACATCAAACTAGATTAGATCAGTCAGTGGTTCTCAACCTTTTCAGGCCGTGACCCCCCAAAATAATCATATTTGAACTGGGGACCCCCCAAAATAATCATATTTGAACTGGGGACCCCCCAAAATAATCATATTTGAAATGGGGACCCCCCAATATAATCATAGTTGAACTGGGGACCCCCCAAAATAATCATATTTTAACTGGGGACCCCCTAAAATAATCATATTTGAACTGGGGACCCCCCACCTTGATAAGCACTTGGAATGTAGGAGTTGAGGCATTACTACTTTAGATGCCTCAATAGATATATATTGTGAAAATAGCAGATCTTGCAAGGCGTTGTGAGCTTGTAGATCGGCTATTTTAAAAATGTTTCTTATATTATTTAACAATGCCATAATCAATGGCATATGGCAATGCTATATAATGACGATGCCATAATCTGATCCCAACCCACATGTTGAGAACCACTACTATAGGGGGTCCGCCAAATCTTTGTGTGATAGTATGTTTAAAAAATAATACTAATAATTACATTAACCACTTGAACTAGCATCCCTATTCTGAGGGGGACGTTAGCCGAAAATAGCAGATCTACAAGCTCACAACGCCACGCAGTTTTTGGTAATGAGGTATGGTGTAGAGGGGTTTAAGTGGTTAAATGTCTGAAATGAACACAAAACATGAATTTACACAACGCTGATGATAGTCAATGAAGCTATCTATGAAATCTATGAAAAGGTTTAATCTGCAACACAGAAAAACAATATAGAGGGGGTCCCTGCTTCATCTCTCTCAGCTATAAGGGATCTTTGGCCTGAAAAAAAGACCCCTTCACTAGAAGGAATTCGAGCGGAGTAGCCTACAACTACTCCAGTGACGCACAATAAACAAAAGAGAAACTTGCTAGTTCACTCGACTCACTCCAAAGAATCTTATGAGAATTGATCGTCAGCGTATATAAATCAATTGATAGGCTGAGATTGAGCCTATCAATTACAGGCATTGATTACTATGCCTGTAAAATAAGATAAGATGTGCCTGAATGGACATTCATCACGCTGATGATGATGAACATAACAGTTACATGACCGACCCAAACCCATAGAGCGAGAGAGTTCGGTCTCGCTTTGATCTCGTGGCAAAGCTCCTTGCTATGGGCTGTTTGCTGTTCCAAACATTGGAACTTCCTCATTTAGATAGACAGAGCATTTCTAAATTTCATTCTTACAATGGGAGTCTATGCTAGTGTCGTCACTCTCATACTAGATCACGCAAGACCGACCAACACAGCACTCGAGCGTTTCCCTGCCCCCCCACCCCCTATCCCGCTCAGTCTCGTGCCTGTTGACCGGAGGCACGAGGCACACTACGGTGGTTGCTCGTTATGTCGGCGTCGGGTCGTGACCCCGAGCTGTGTGTGTGTGTGTTATAATATACTGCTCAAAGAAATGTAGGGAACACTTTGATCCCTTCATTATTTTGAGTTTTCATGAACTGTGTACATACTGCTAACACAAACTGCTCAAAAGAATTAAGGGATCAAAGTGTTCTCTTAATTATTTTGAGCAGTGTATAAGATTATTACAGTACGATTGTAGCCTATAGGCTGTTATTATTACCTGTAATAATAACATTGTCATTAATGTAATAATAATAATAATCACCATTAATAGGCTTGGAGGTTGGTTATTTGCACTGCAGGTGTGTCCAGGTTGGACAGGAGAGTCTGTATACACAACACAATCGATTGATTTACTAAAGTAAAGAAGCTCTGAAAATGCACGTGGCCCATGGATGCACGGTCACGGCTCTTCATTTTATGTTAATAATAATTTAATTACATAATTATCTATCTATCTATCTATCTATCTATCTATCTATCTATCTATCTATCTATCTATCTATCTATCTATCTATCTATCTATCTATCTATCTACTGTAGGTATAGAGATAACAGTGAATCTCTTATAAAATAGACATTCTTGTACGTTATCTAGTTGTATTTACTTGAACATGTAATAATGGGGAAGATTAACTATCAGTCATTTAGCTGGGGACCCCCTGGAACCCTCTCAAGGACCCCTGGGTGTCTGTTCCATGGCATGACTATTAAAGCACTTAACAGACCTACTACTTATATATTTAGTTATTACTGCTATTACTAAGGTTTTACTATTACTAATAGAGATATGATTATTAGTATTACTATGTAACTAACTACACAGCTACAGATTCATCCATATAAGTGTATATATTGTGTGTATTACTGTTCCAGATGTCAGAGACAGTGAAGTACGTGGATGATGAGCATAAGAGCATCTTTCTGAAGCTGTTGAATGAACAGCGTTTGGAGGGAGAACACTGCGACATCGCTGTCGTTGTGGAAGACGTCAAGTTTCGGGCTCACCGCTGTGTCCTGGCTGCCTGCTCCAATTACTTTAAGAAACTCTTTAAAAAACACGAGGTTTGAACTATTACTACTACTACTTCACCAGCTTGTTCAGTCTGTTTGAGTCCCTGACGCTGCTGTGACCCCCAGCAGGCAGTTGCAAAGAAGAGGGCACCAGCCATTACAGATTGATAGAACATCTGCAGCATCTTGTTACACACATTGAAGTACCCGAACCTTCTCAGAAACAGTTTGTTCCAAATAACTCTTGACAGTGTACAAATGGAACAAAAATGGACCCGTACGACTAGTCCATTTTTGTTCCATTTGTCAGAGTGAACACTGAGAAGTTTACTGTGTACATTTGGGAACCAAACATATTTCCAGTTGTACACTGTCAGAGTTGCGGACCCGTTGCTTTAAGTCGCTTTGGATAAAAGCGTCTGCTAAATGACTGTAATGTAAGGGTCCATTTGGACGGTCCCCTGGCGGGGCCCCCGGACCAGACGGTGAGAAACAGTGTGTTAAACCACCATCTCTCCCTCTGTGTGTGTGTGTCTACAGGTGGACAGTTCATCGGTCATCGAGATAGATTTCATACGCAGTGACATCTTCGAGGAGGTGTTAAACTATATGTACACGTCCAGGATCTCCGTCAAGAAGAGAGACGTGAACCTCATGATGTCCTCGGGTCAAATACTGGGCATCCGTTTCCTGGACAAACTCTGTTCCCAGGTGACGTGCATGCACACCTTTGCCTCGATTACCATTAATGAGTCATTATTAAAATAAAATAAAAATAGCAGATCTACAAGATCACAATATCACAACACGCCATGTGCTGTGAACTTGTAGATCTGCTATTTTCACTATTTGTGTATGCCACTGAAATATGCATAATTCAGGGTTAAGTAGTTAATCAGACCGTTTTTTGTGTCGATTCGATGATATATAATTAACACATTAACTGCCAAATCAATCGTACTGGAGGAAAAAAATCTGTGGCTACGCGAACAGGTACCAAAATCGTTCAAAACCCAGGCAGAGGCTACAGACTGTTCTGAAAAAACTCTGGCAGTCAATGTGTTAATAAAAAAACAAAACACTGCTTCTCGATTATTCGATTAACACTTCTGAGCAATATTAAGTCGGTTATTGGTTATCTGTTTCGATATATTTTCTAGTAGTTTATTGTCCAGCCCTACTTGCACGCTTGTGTGTCTATACTTGAGAGAATATCAATGTTTTAGTACGACAATTTTATAAACGGCTATTGTAGCAATCTTTGGGCAATTTTTAAACTGTAACCCTAAAACTTATATTTATTTGCGCACCAGTGTCATGCTCCTAGTTCGGCTATGTTCAATTGGTAACACCGGAACACAAGTATAATGGTACTGTAATAGAATGGTGAGGCCAGTGAAGATTTTTACCTCTTATATACTTACTACACACACGCACGTGCACACACCACAATTAACATTAACGCATGAGATCAAAGCTGTAGTTTTCTTAGTGCAGCAGGTTATTAAAACTACAGGCTGGGGGACAGTGGTGTGTAACATTGAAATGTGCTCCCCAGAAACGTGACTTGTCAGCGGAGGAGAAAGATAAGTTCCCGTACGACATTGTCAAGATGGCGCTCCCCCCGGAAGCTCAGCTGGCAGCAGACGGTGACGTCACAGAGGTAGTACACATGCACGCACGCGCATGCGCACACACACACAAGGATATATGTTTCATATATCTTTGAGTAGCTAAGAGGGGAGAGTGAGAAAGCATGTTGCATCTAGTTTGACCGTAATGTAACCTTCTTCTGATCAGTGTTTGGATCTATTATGTATTGCGCTTTTTGTGCAGATCCAAATAAAATAATTTGTGTGTGTCTGTTTCCAGGTGCAAGTTTTGGGCGACGACCCGCCCACTGCTGACGACCTCGTAGAGGGATCGGCCAATCAGGAACTAGATAAATCTCCCAGCGCAGCGCTCAGAGTCCAGGAAGCGATCCTTAAAGAACTGACCAACGAAGAAATGCACAAGGTACACACACACGCACGCACACACACATGCACACACACACGCACGCACGCATGCACACAGATTATGTGAGCAGAATCGAAGCTGTGCTTACGCTGTGCTCAATAATTAACAACATAAAACCTTGTATTTTCATTGAAACATGCAGCAGCAGACTTTTCATTTATAGAATATAATTGACTCAAGGAAATAACAATCGTGAGAATTACAGAGAAATCTGTACGACAGAAATCCAAATGTACAAAACGGGGGACATTCGTTGTGCACGCATGTTGCAATGTCCTATTTCATAGGATGAGGAAAAAACTGAGGATCCGGGCACTCGATTGTAAAAAAAAAAAAGGAGACAACTGTTACTAATACGAGGCAAACACCAACATGTTTCCACCTACAGAGGTCTTCATCAGGGCAAAATGAATACACACAGACAGGCTCTCAATAAATAGTGCTAGAACACGTGAGAACAGCTAAGTAATTAAACCATTAACAAACTAACAAGCATGTGGGTGCATAGCAATTAATAGATGGTAATTACATAGGGACAATCAACCAGTAAATTAGTGAGTGCGTGACTTCCCTGTAGGTGGGAATATGTTTGCGTTTGCCTGTGTCCTCCTCATTTAGTTTTTCTTTCTTTTAAATTGATTGCCGGGATCCTATTTTTTTGTTTCTTCTCTCTCATGTTTTATCCTGTTTGATACAGGAGCACCTTTGATACTTTTTGTTTTCCATATTTCATATGATAACATTGTTTTAACCTTATCATGAATCGATCACAGTGATACATCAATGATTCTTTTTCTTTTAGAGCAGAATTCAATCAAATTCTATGTCAAGAATGTGATCTTTATTTCTTCCTGTAAAACAAAATATGGCGTATAATTACTGTACATCAGCGGGTAGCAACCAATTTCAACTAATCATATCATTATGTCCACCCATCAATCAGTGTTCCACACAGAGCTATCATTCATTATTCTACAGACACGGATGTAGACAGACACTAAGGGCACTGCTGTGTGCCGGGAACCTTTTTTAACACAAAGTGCCACGTTCATTAGCTTGTTATCATGTGGGCAATTTGGTAAATTGACCAGACAGTTGTACTCTAAGTGCATTTAATGTATTCACTGATAAATACCCAACTGTACACACAGACACTCACATCTAACTGCATACTGTCTCCCTCATCATCTCTCTCTCTCTCTCTCTCCATCAGGTCGCCTGTTACGATCAGGACGTCGTTTCAGAGATGGACACGGAGCCTAAGGATTTGGGGGCGGGGCATCACACCACCCAGACGCTGTCATTCGCCGAGACCATCGGAGGGGGCGGGGTCAAAGACGAGCAGGCGAGCGGCTGGTCGTCGGGGACGACGGACATGAAGTTTGAATATTTGCTGTACGGCCACCGGGACCAGCTGGCCTGTCCCATCTGTGGGAAGCACTTCCTGGACGAGAACCGACTGCGGTACGTACACTACTGGTTAATTACTAGTTATTTAGTTCTGGGTAAACAACTAGTTAGTCACTGTTTAGTTAACATCTGTCAGACTATTTACAAAAACCTCAGATGGTTGTTTGCATGCTATTTACATGTTGTTTGCATGCTATTTACATGTTGTTTGCATGCTATTTGCATGTTGTTTGCATGCTATTTACATGTTGTTTGCATGCTATCTGCATGTTGTTTGCATGCTATTTGCATGTTCTTTACATGTTTACATGTTTGTTTCTTCTCCTATCTCCTCCAGTAAACATGAGAAGTTACATTCAGCAGAACGGCCGTTCGTCTGTGAGGTCTGCAGCAAAGCATTCACCACACACGCTCACCTAAAAGGTACAAAGACAGAGAAAGAGATGTGGTTAATGCCTTTGTTGTTGTAAAATAAATAAAGTTACTAACATAGTTACATTCAACTGATGATGTGTACAGGTAGGACCGTTAATGTGTGTGTGTGTGTGTGTGTGTGTGTGTG
Source organism: Gymnoscopelus microlampas (assembly GCF_963454915.1). Classification (NCBI taxonomy): domain Eukaryota; kingdom Metazoa; phylum Chordata; class Actinopteri; order Myctophiformes; family Myctophidae; genus Gymnoscopelus; species Gymnoscopelus microlampas. Next base: position 38,891,459 of record NC_139959.1, on the reverse strand, counting down.
TGTGTGCGTGCGTGTGCGTGTGTGTGTGTGCGCAGAACATTTAAAGATCCACACAGGGTTCAAACCGTACCGCTGTGATGTGTGTGGCAAGTCGTTCATCAGAGCTCCAGACCTGAAGAAGCATGAGCGTGTCCATAGCAACGAGAGACCCTTCGCCTGTCAGATGTGCGATAAGGTCTGTCTGTCTTAAAGTGGCACTTTGGTTTAGCTCTGGGTTGTGTAATTACCCTGTCATGATGTAAATCCAAATATTGGACAGATATCTTCAATAGTTACTCTTTTGATTGTGCTGTTATATTGGCAGAAGCAGCTTTGTTAAAACAATGGCTTTGGTAGCTGTTTCACCATGCAACGTAAATCAATGAGTTTTAAAGATATGTCTCATCATCATCTTAAAGACCATGATATACCTGTCTGTCTGTCTGTCTGTCTGTTGACCTGTTTGTCTGTCTGTCTATCCTCTGCAGGCATTTAAACATAAGTCTCATCTTAAGGACCACGAGAGGAGACATCGAGGAGAGAAACCCTTTGTTTGTGGCTCCTGTACCAAAGCCTTTGCCAAGGTAATATTATTGCACAATGCTACTACTGCTACCAATATTACTGCTACTACTACAACAACCATTCCTTCATTGCCTTCATTGATCCCTGAAACGGAGTCTGTGAGCCAATAAGATCGTAAAAACGTGGATTAGTGGGAGAGGCCGCGTGTATCCCCCCTCAAATTGTTGAAAGTGGATTGGCCCAGTCTGTGCAGTCTGTGAGCAACAGGCTAAGGCCCCACACACTATGCTTGGTTATTGGACTTAGGTTTCCTTACGGATCTGACAACAAAACTCAACTCTATGTGCGTGTGTGTGTTGTGTTCGTTGTGTTCCAGGCGTCGGATCTGAAGCGACATGAAAACAACATGCACAGCGAGAGGAAACAGCTGACCTCCGACCCGGACGCACTACAAGCCGCCGCCATGGCAGCCGAGGCACAACAGCAACTAGACACCATCAGTTGTACATAACATCCCATGATAATATGAACATCCCAAAATAATAAACGTAACACAAAAAAATATTTTTGGTAGATTATTTCTCTGTTGTAACAACAGCTTCTTGTTACAATAACTTTTATACCGTTGGAAAGCCTGTTTATTTCCCTTTTTAAATGGTGCCTCATTTGTAGGGAACACGCATTGTGGGATGAAAAACTCAAAGTACAGGTCGGATTCTATGGGGAGTAGGATCCTATGGGGAGACACAGAGCCCAGGAGGTCTTGGGCTGTTCCCCTCTCCCCTCTCTGAGAAAAAAACCCTGTCAGCAGTTGTATGGGAAAATGACGGCCTGCCTGTCAGATATGATTCGTGGAATTAATGAATGGCGTGGAGGTAGGTCTGGGATCCTATGGGGAGAAACGGAACCCCCAGGTCCTCCTACACACGCTGGCATATGGGGCAACCTGCTCAAAACGAGTCAACAGCAACAGCAGCAATTCTTCATGGGCGCAACCCGTATACTCATCCCACAAAAAGCATGTTCCTTACAAATGGGGCTTAATTTAAAAGGGAAATAAACAGGCTTTCCAATGGTATAAAAGTTATTGTTTCAACAGAGAAATAATCTACCAAACCTTTTGTGTTATGTGTATGTACATAACATCCCTTAATAATGTGTACATAACACTGCATAATAATATGTATATAACATCCCATAGTAATAGGTACATAAGATCCAATATGTTGCACAATAATCTGTAAAGAAAAATCCCATTATAATGTGTAAAGAAAATCCCATAACAATCAGTACATAGAATCCCATATTAATCTGTACGAAGGCCGAGACAAACATTTTCAGCGTCGCTCCGAAGCTTTGATTTCATAAATAATTAAAGGTGTACTAGGTAAGATCGCAGATCTGTGTGTGTACACACTCTCCCCTCCCCCTCTCCTCTCTGACAGGTACGAAAGTGATTGCTGTCTTTGATGCATTAATTGATTAGAGAGAGCACTAACGAGCGCATAACGAGTTTGACCCCTTTATGGCCCAATCAATCACCTCGGTGCACAACCCTCTTTGAAGTTCAAAGGGATCAATTAAGAGCTCCGGCCGAGCAATTTTACAGCAATTTAATCATGTGGATGTATGCGGACATGGGCTGCATTCAGAATCAGAAATACTCTCTGAGTCTCTGCTCCCATTTCAGAGTGCTACAGGGTTTATTTGTTTTACCTCATAGAGCTCTGATATCAGTTAATTTATGAATGATCCAATTGGATGCTCAATATTGCAGCTTTCATATTTTTAAATTCATTCAATTCATCCCATGTATGAACATGATTGTTAACTGTTTTGTTACACAGAGATGCATGTTGAATACTGTGCCGAGCAGTTTCCCAAACACTGGGTCATTGTTATGGGTTGCGAGCAAATACCCCCTTTTTTGTTTCCTTTAAACATAATGTATTATTTCAAAAATGTCAAAAGAAAATAACAAATCATAAACAAATTAAAAGAAATTCCTTACATTTTCAAATAATTCCTGCTTTTCGAGTGGGAGCATTCCAGCACTCTCAAGACAGTGTTGCCAGATTTTGCGAGAGAAACAAGCAATCAGGTCTATGAAAACAAGGCCAAGATAAACGACTAGGCTACGGCTATTTGAAAATAGCCTATCTACAAGCTCACAATGCTGCGCATCGCGACGAGTTGTGAGCTTGTAGATCTGCTATTAAAAAAAAAAGAAAATCTAATATTGTTTTACATTTTTTAAACATAACACAAATCTTGCATGTATTGTTAAAATATTTTCTGATGGGGGGATTAGGAAGCAAGCCAAAGTGACTACACTTTAGAAACAGGCCGAACAAACCGCAACCACCAATATTTACAAGCAACTTGACAGAAAAAGAAGCCCAAAGTCGCTTATAATAAGCGGACATGGTTCAAGAGTGTATTTCCCAACACACCCATAGTTAGGATCCTAGCTCATGTCCTCATCTCCTACTGTATTTTTATTTTTTTTGTAAATATTTAGTCTTTTGTGTCTCAATGACTTCCTGTCATTTCAAATGGATGTTGATTGTGTTGTCACGGTTACAGATGTAATAAACGAGGTCGATCTATGATGTCAGCTTTGTTATTGTGAACCGCATGGTGCCCTGTGTCACCATGGTGATATGGATAAATATATCCACATATATGGCTGGAAATGTCTCTGTTTTGAGAAAATGATTAAAAAAAAACGGTTAACCCATTCAATCCGAGAAAGCATCTGTGTCACTTTAGATTTCTTTGGCTATTAAAAAATGGCAGCTCATATAAGCTTGTAGATCTGCTATTTTTGAATAGCCCAAAGTATAGAATAATGGTTATAGCTAAAAAATCTAAAATGAAAAATCTGATTGAATGGATTAAAAGTAACAAAACAGTCGATCCAGGCACAGGTAAAGAAGGAGATAACAGCCTTTTTTTTATCACAAGGCCTTGTAATAATGATATTGATTTAATACTGATATTTCTACCTGTAAAGATACTGCTTATCATCTGGGTCTTTATCAATACCTTTCTACAATTTGGTGGGTTTAAAAAAGTGTCATGGCAAGAGAGAGAGAGAGAGATCAAGACAGAGTGATAGAGAGAGAGAGACAGACCATTCACACCTTCCAAAAAAAAACAATACAATTTCAATGTGTGCAAGCTCATGACTTTCACACCGCTACATTTTAAATAGGAATATTGTACTTTTGACTCCACTTCATTCCTAGGAAGGGATTTTTGGGAAAATGTCTGATTAAGTTTTTTCCACATTTACATTTTATGTTCTAAATGTCAATACATCAGCATAGATATTAAAGAAAATGTACTTTGTCATTTGCACTTTTGAATACTTGAGTATTTACTTGGGTATATACTTTTTTTTTTTTTTACACCACTGGTATCGACTTTAACACTTGACAGATTATCAGGTTCACACAAGAGTTTTGTCTGTGTTTTATTATTAAACATCACAGTAAAATAAATTCTTCCATTTTCTCAAACGTACCCCTGCAGTACCTATGTGTACCACTAGTATACCACAAGTATAGCTCCATGTTAGCCTGGCTCCAAGGACCCCCAGGGGTTCTTGAGGAGCGTTGATTGTTAGGAACCAAACAGACTCTTACACGGGTCTGTAACTCCTGAGAGTGTACATATGGAACCAAATGGACCCTTACAGATCCATTTGGTTACATTTGTACATTCAGTTAAAAAACACTGAGGACTTTTACAGTGTAGATTGGGGTCACTGAGATTCTTTTAAATGGTCCCAAACTGGAGGTCTGAAATCACTGACGTAGGACGCATAAAGTAGTGGTTCTAAAACCTTTTCATGTCAAAGACCTCAAATTAAAGTGGCCACGGACCCCCATCTGAAAATAATTACGTTGTGCCAGGGACCCCCTTACAAGAAAAAAATGTGAACATGTTTCAAGATTTTTTTTTTAAATAGCAGAGTGCTTAAACTGATATTGATGCTATAATAACTCATTTTGCTGGGGACCCCCTGGAACCCATCTCAAGGACCCCCACTTTGAGAACCACGCAGGCATAAAGGACACCAATGAGCATGCTGGGCCCACAAGGGTATGTGCAAAACACCCGTTATTTGAACCTGGGTCTTCTGCACGGGAAGGGACACTAAAGCCAAACTTCTTAACCACTAGCCTAAAGGGGAATAGGCTCTGTGCACAGCAGCCATATTGGGAATGAATTGGGCCCCTTCCTCACTTCCTTCACAGGTGTTACCAATGATACTAATTAAGGCTCTGTTCCATTTAGTGTGGCATAGTGGTTGTCTTATTTTCAAGGACCCCCCATAACTCTGAGAGTGTACAAATGGAACCAAATGGACCCGTAAGGGTCCATTTGGTTCCATTTGTACACTCTCAGAGTTACACACCCACCATAAGGGGCCATTTGGGAACCAAAATGGAGTGTTTCTAGTGAGCCAACATGCACAATAACAGCACCCTGACCAGAATGGAACAGAGCCTTCATTAGTATCATTGGTAACACCTGTGAAGGAAGTAAGAAGAGGCCCAATTTCTCTCCAAAATGGCTGCTGTGCATAGAGCCTATTCCCCCTTGGATGGGAGAGATATTAGACTTTTGGTCATCAGGCTCTGAGCCACTAATGCTACACATGCGCTGGGTGAGCAAAGGTTCTATTCCCCCTCCAGTTCTTCATATCAGAATCGCAATGAGAATCAGCTTTATTCTCACATCACAGGTGCACTTGCGGTCATACACGCTAGTGTTGATTTTTACAGCAAATTTTTATTCAGTTTTAGTCATAGTCTTTTGAATCAAATTCCATTTAGTTTTAGTCATAGTTTAGTCATCTGAAATGTTTTGCTGTTAGTCTACTTTTAGTCGACTAAACATAAGATTATAGTCGACTAAATCTACAGTTGATTTTCCATGAGAAGAGAGAGAGGATAGAGGTAGAGTAATGCTTCGTTCACACGGGCAGATACAAGGCTACAGGCTACCATTCATTTCCAATGGAAGCCAGCGGCATGACGATATAAAGCTACATCCGACGTTTGTAGCTGCTACGAAAGATACAAAGATACAAAGCTACAAATTGAAGTTGAGCTGGGTTCAACTTCCATATACAAAGATACAAAACTACAACTGTAGCTCCGATGAACGCACGTTTGATAACGTCAACGACCGTGTTGAGCAACACAGATACAAAGCGACAGAGCGACAAATATGCTGTGTATCTTTGTGTCTGCCCGTGTGAACGCAGCATAAGAGCAGGAGAGGAAAGAAAAGAAAAAAAAACCTGGATAGAAACAGGTCAAATGATCAAAAAGCTATATATTTATATACAAATAGCCTTATGTACTAACAGGTACATGATGTTTAGAACATTAGCATCATATGCAGACATGTACATAAATGTGCAGCATGCTAACACGTAGCAGCAGTTGCAGTGCTGAGTGTTCTTAAGGTGCAGTTCACTATAGGCTACAAACTACAACATGACATCATTCAGAGGTTTGTGGGTGGGCGGGAAACTATATTCGAGTGTTCGGTGCCTCCTAGATGTTGTGACTACCCAAACTAGTTCGAGATACTATGATTGGTCACACGTTGTTCAGACGTTCCGCATTCATTCAGCCCAGCTTCAAGTTCATTCTGTCAGCAGTGAAAAGCAGCGGTAGTTTGGAAGAGATACGAGCCAACTTCCATGGTACAAACACTTCTGAAATCTCTCTTCAGTGACTTCAGTCACACATAACCTATGGTTAGAAACAAGGATAAACCTCCATACATCCGTCACAAGTTCCCCCACAGTCTGTCTGTCGGGATATCCAGGTATTAATTTAAAGTGCTGCTGGCTGTAGTATATACACTGCTTGAACGAGTCTCTACTCGCCACCAACACTGCGAGCTGTGAGCATGAGCCACAGAACTGTTCGGTGGCAGACAGTATGAAGTGCAATTTGTCTGTCATACTTTTTTTTCGGATCTTGGAGCTCCCCTGAACCGAACTGACTTTGTTTGTTCCGGTGTAGTGTGCTACTTAACTTAATGGGACATAGGTCTTCGTGCAACAAGGAAAGGTAAATCCACAGAAGTGTGAACATAATGTACGACATAAGGATATTAGACCACCACAAGGGAAAGTGCTCCGGTGTGGCAGACGAGCCTGGTGACAGGCGGTGTTCAGGCCTTGTTCAACAGTCTGATGGTAGCCGGGAGGAAACTGCTCAGACATCTGGTGGTGTAGCCGGGCTACAGTGAACAGATTGTGGCCGGGGAGGTGAGTGTCCTTGACGATTACACTGAGCTTTGACTCCGCTCCGCTTCTCGCATACATGTCCTGGAGGGAGGGAAGCTCACCTCCCACAATGCACCGGGGCACCAAGGGCTGTCTGGCTGGGGAGACTAGGGTCAGGGTTAAGGTTAGGGTCATGTTTAGGGTCAGGGTTAAGGTTAGGGTCATGGTTGGGGTCAACAGAGTCATGTTTGGGGTCATGGTTGGGGTCAACAGAGTCATGTTTAGGGTAAATAGGGTCATGTTTAGGGTCAGGGTTGGGGTCAATAGGGTCATGTTTAGGGTCATTGTTGGGGTCAATAAGGTCGTGTTTAGGGTCGGGGTCAACAGAGTCATGTTTAGGGTAAATAGGGTCATGTTTAGGGTCAGGGTTGGGGTCAACAGAGTCATGTTTAGGGTAAATAGGGTCATGTTTAGGGTCAGGGTTGGGGTCAATAGGGTCAGGGTTGGGGTCCATAAGGTCATGTTTAGAGTTAAGGCTGGGGTCAATAGGGTCATGTTTAGGGTCAGGGCTGGAGTCAATAGGGTCATGTTTAGGGTCAGGGTTGGGGTCAATAGGGACATGTTTAGGGTCAGGGTTGGGGTCAATAGGGTCATGTTTAGGGTCAGGGTTGGGGTCAATAGAGTCATGTTTAGGGTCAAGGATTAGGTCAATAGGGTCATGTTTAGGGTCACATTTAGGGTCACATTTAGGGTCAGTGTTGGGGTCAATAGGATCACGGTACATGTAGGGGTCAATAAAGTGTAGGGGGAGCGGAGAAGGGGGGTAGGGGCAGTTGGGAGGACAGGTGGAGGAGTTTAGTGGACTGTAAATACTAAACACCCCCGGCTCAGCTCCCGTCAGCTTGCCCGCGTCCTCCTCATCTTTTTGGTTAACGAGGTTAACGAGGCCGTTGGCGGGGCTGGCCGCGGCGCGGCGGTGCTGATGCAGGTCGATGGTGGTGGAGTAGATGTCTCGGAGGTTGATGACTTTGGTCTGGCGGTCGCGCGACTCGTGCAGCACGGCGTTGGCACATATGAACAGGAAGAGCCCCGCCCCCATGACCAGAGGACCCACGACCTTTAACCTCTGGTTGCAGAGATACCTAGAGAGAGAGAGAGAGAGAGAGAGAGAGAGAGAGAGAGAGAGAGAGAGACAGAGACAGATTTGCTAAAAAGCCTATGTCTTGTCTGACAGTAAATACTGTAGCTTAGTAATTCATAAAGGCAGGGGTCTTCAACAGGGGGTCCTCAAAGTTACTGCATGTGTTAATACACATTGCTGCATTCCCTTCAATTGTACGTAACATTTCTTAGTTTTAAATTTAGTTTTAAATTGTTTTTATTTAGAAACTTGCTTTGGCAATGTAAACATATGTTTTCTTGTGCCAATAAAGCCCCTTTGAATTGCATCTGAATTTGGTCTCCCTGATCTTCTACTGAGACATTTAGATGCTGTGGTAGGGTAGGTAGGACATCTACAGGTGGACAGGTGGTACTGCCTGAAGGTGAAAATTCAATTTCTCCCTGTGTAAGAGGCCATGTTCTATTAGCTGCACCTGTGTCAGCATTTGTACTGCTGTACAAATGCTGACACTGGTGCAGTGCGGAGGAACAGGGTTTGAATCCCAGGAAGCACATCCAAGCAGTGTTGACAGATTTTGCAAGAAAAACAAGCGGCCAGGTCAAGCCCAAAAGCCCAAAAGAAGCGACTAGGACTAGTTTTACCACTTGAAGCCTATACACCGGCTATGTGTTTGCTATGAGAGCAGGCTATATATCAAGGTGAAGATGCAACACAATTATTATATTTACACTTACTTATATAACATAAACGCCAGGTCGGCTGCCACTCTTTGTTCTTTTAGATCGCCTTTTAAAACACCCTTCCGTTTGCTGCTGCCGTTAACAGTTATTCATTCTGGCCGATTTTCCCATGAATGGAAGTTTAGTTTAACCGTTTACTGTAACTGTACATTTGTAACTGTTTATTTTAGATTTCAACTCGTTTATTTGCATAGTATTGTACAAAGGACCCCAATGGAAACCAGCCATAGTGCTTTTTTGGGTTTAAAATTCTCTTCAGAACCTTGTATTGAACTGTACTTTTCTCTGCTTGTCTTTGATATCAATATTCAATCAATACATTGTAGGATAATAATAAGTAGGTCTAGCCACCCAAATTCAACTTAATAATTCAATGTAGTGTGCTATGGAGTAGCCTATGTTATATATAGGCTAGATATATTGTGGCAACCCAGGGGTAGTGGAGGTAAGATTCACAATAAAATAGGAAACACGGAGTCGGATGTGGTATACTGTAACTTAAATGGTCTTTATTCAAAAGGTTTGGGGAAAGGGGTGGTGGGTCAAAATTTAAACGTAAGAGACTTCTCGTCTTGGGGCTGTGGCTTTTAGCCTATGCTACACACGGGGGGCTCTGCTGTCCTGTGGGCCGAGCAGAGAGAGAGCAGTGACTATATGTTCCATTGGGGGGGGGAAACCTTGCTTTCCCCCATGGCATTGGAGTTCAGGTGGCCTACACTGACATCTTTCCACTCGTGACAGAAAGCATGTTGCCTGCGTGCTGTCTGGCTCCAACTGACTTACCAGCTGCATGGGAGCTGGTGTATTAAGTACTCAGCTGTCTGATTGTCAGATGGGCTGCAGGTGTGACCACAGTCAGCTACCTATTGGCTGCAGAACCTGGACAGGAAAGTATACGCCCTCTATTACCTGGCCCAGCCTGGGCTTGACTGACATCTGAGGCTGAGCTTCCCCTGGTTTGCCACAATATATATATATGCTACTCCATACTACAAGTTGCCAAGTCTGTTTATAATAAGCAGACTTGGCAACAACTGCATCCAAGTTATGGATTGTCGTTTTAATAATGTAAAAGAATCAGTGACATATGGAGAATATTAATGCAATAACATAATGTGCGTGCGTGTGTGTACCTGTCGAGGAATTTCTCCAGGAATCCTCGTTCGGTCTTGTTAAAGTTGTCCGTTGTGTTAAAATTAAAGATGTCTCCGGTTTCTCCCTAGATGAAAGACTGAGATGTTTAGTATCTTCAACCTAAACGTGCTGTGATATATTTGTTAAAATAAGTGTTAAACACTCGATAGCTCAGTGTTTTTCAAAATCCAAACACTGGGTCAGGACCCATTTGTGGGTGGTGGACCAATTATTTGGTGTCGTGAATAAATATTCCTTTACCCTTGTTTCCTACAAATCATTTTCAAAATATTCCAAAAAAGAAAGAAAGAAATCTAAATAATTTCAGAATTAAAAAGAAAAATCCATTAATAAAAGAATAAGTAAGAAATCCAGTATCAAGATATCAAGACAACTAATTTCATTTCCTACAGTATGTGACCAAATGCATCCTGGGAACTAGGGCTGTCACGATTCCAAATTTAGCTTGATGATTAATTGTCACTCAAATAATTGCGATTAACGATTTAATTGTGTGTTTGGCATTGAACATTGGAATATATGAAGCCTTTTAGGCTTTGTGAGTAATAAAAAATTGCACAGGGCAGATATGATAAATAACTGAAATATACAAAGACATTATTGACATATTTAATAATTTTATACATGCAGAAAAGCAGAAATAGCAGATCTCCAAGCTTACAACATGTCACTTTGTGGCGCGTTGTAAGCTTTTAGATCAGCTATTTATGCTTTTTTAGTATTTGATGACGGGTGAATATTTTACTGTGTATGATACAAATAAGCTTTAATCTAGTGAGGTAGTCAACATATTACAGAAGAAGGCGCAAGAGCCTCCTCTGGAATCAATGCCTGTGACTTTGACAGAGGAGAAAACGATCATATTCGTCCCCCTTTCTCCGTGACGGGACGCTACCACTTGCCAGATTCATATTCGATAGATGTACTTAGTTACTTTACACCACTGCCCATACTCCACTATGAGATCCACGGCATTAGAAGTATTGACGGAGGTAAACTTACCTCAGGATTGGTAGATGTAGTAGTAGATGATGTAGTAGTAGTAGTATTGGTAGTAACAGTAGTAATGGTAGTATTGATGGAGGTAAACACTGCGTGTTTGGGCCAGTATCCCAGCGAGGCCATGGCTCCGCCCACCAG
>NC_139959.1:38848038-38875538 GCF_963454915.1 Gymnoscopelus microlampas | reverse complement strand
TGTATATTTGAATATATATATTTTTTTTTAAGCATATTTTTTAATACATACATAGGTTGCCGTTTTCAACTTTTTTTTTTAAGCTAAATGGTGTGTGTGTGTGTGTGTGTGTGTGTGTGTGCGACTGTGCGTGTGTGTGTGTGTGTGTGTGTCACCACAATAACAACTCATTACTTCAGACTGAAGAGAAAGAACAACGTTTACTTTTTTAAGTCTTTGACGTCCATAATGTGTCATAATATATAAATAAAGTGTATAACCAAACAATATGCAAACACCTGAATTCTAATCCAGATTTATTTTCTCAGTTTCAAAAAGAAAAAAGAAAAAAAGAAAAAGAAAAATCCATTTGGCATTTCAAAAATCATTCAGGGAATATATTATCATATTTTTAACTTTATGTTCCTGAATATTGTTTATATGAAAATAAATATATCTGTGTGGACGGTACAGACAGCAGTAACAAATCTAATATATTGTCACTGTCAGGCAGAAACCAGAAATCCTCATATGATGAATCACTTCATCATACAAGAGTGTTACACAAAAGCAGATCTACAAGCGTCACATCACAACGTGTTGTGAGTTTGTCTGTATTTATTTTGGTTAAAAAAACGTTTGAACATACAAGGTTTCCACCCAACAGTGACAATTTGCATTATATCAACACTCATTGTAGATGTTTGTAATATTCAGAAATACCTGATTCTTTCAAGAAGCCTTAAATTAAACTGGAAACAAAATTAGGCTACTTTGCAAAATATCAACGGACAGTAGTTAGCACAAGTTAACATTAACTTATCCAGCTATCTATAACGGCCCGTACTTAGCACCAGCTAACGTACAGATAGCTTAGCCAGCTACCTATGACGGCCAGTCGTTATCACAAGCTAATGTAGTTTAGCCAGCTAGATATAACGGCCAGTAGCTTGCACCAGCTAACATACAGTTAACTTATCCAGCTAGCTATAATGGCCAGAAGTCCTCACAAACTAGCATACACTTAGCTTAGCTAGATGTAGCTTAATTAGCTAGATGTAATGGCCTGTGCTTAGGACCAGCTAATTTACAGTCAGACTAGCCAGCTAGCTATAACGGCCAGCAGTTATCACAAGCTAACCAACAGTTAGCTTAGCAAGATATAACGACCAGTAGTTAGCACCAGTTAACGTACAGTTAGCTTAGCCAGCTAGCTATAACGGCCAGCAGTTAGCACCAACTAACGTACAGTTAGCTTAACCACCTAGCTATAACGGCCAGTAGTTATGACCAGCTAACCTACAGTTAATTTAGCTAGATGTAATGGCCAGTAGTTAGCACCAGCTAATGTACAATTAGCTTAGCCTGCTACCTATAGCGGTCAGTAGTTAGCACAAGCTAACTGACAGCCGTGCAAAGTGTTCAGAAGATATTGTTAATTATTTCTCATTATTTGTTATTATCTGATGTCACATCCAAGACAAATATTGTCAAAACGAAAACGTACAATTGGTCCAAAAGGTATTGCAAAAATACAATGATCAAAATATATCTAAAAATATATTTTCCAGGGTATAAAATAGATTTCCAAATTATAATCTGTGTTTTTGGTAGATTTTGAGATATAAATGTAAAACAAGTGGCATTATTTGTTTTATTTCCGTGTGTGTGGTGGTGGTGGTGGTGGTGGTGGTGTGGGGGGAGGGGGTTTGTTAGATAGTTACTGCTATCATAATACATTAATTAATGAAAGAATATGATATCAACATCAAAATGAATGAGGAAATTCAAAATGGAGGATGTTAGGGAGGGGGGAGGGGGGGGGGGGTACAGCAGCTATGGAAACCAGGGGTCACTTCATGTGGCCGTGGTCCAATCATTACCATGGATACAAGAGAGGTGAAAACAGGATGATGAAAGGGCATGATATGAAGAGAGGAGAGGATGTCGTTAATCAAATTAACTTCATTTAATTCATTCACTATTGGCTGCGTCCGAAATTCCATACTAACCTAGTATTTAACATGCCAAATCAGTATGTGAGACGTTATAGAATGTCTGAAAGCTTAGTAGCTACTCATTAGTATGTGAAATGCATTCTAAACTCGAGAAATGTTAGGGATGGGGTGGTATGAATATTTCACGTCACAATTATTATTGCCAAAATAATTGTGATTGACGATATTATCGTGATTCTCAAAATATGCGTAAAAAATCTTACGAAAGCCACTTCTGATAACCACTTGAACCCCGGCATCTCTATTCTGGGGGGAGGGACGTTCAGCAAAAATAGCAGATCTACAAGCTCACAAGCTGTGTAGATTGGCTATTTTTGGCGAAGAGATTTGGTGTAGAGTCAATAAAGAGTACTATAGGTTTAAGTGGTACCAGACATGCAGCTCAGCAAAAGCTAATTCATCCCAGTGTATGACAGTGTACGATTATTGTGAGCGTTTGCTTTTTTAATCACGATAAATGATAAGAACAATTATTGTCCCATCTCTATATTACAATGTGCAATACTGGACACCATGCTGAAATAAATATATTTAAGTGTCCCACAATGCAGTGTACTGTAACTACAGTGTTAGGTGTGATAACAACATAGCGACGAGTCTCCGTCGTAACAACAATTACTCTTCTATCACACACATGTAGGATGTAGTTATTTGTTGAAAACGACGACATGTCCAGTAAACATCGTTTAAAGTCATACTGTGTAACATTTATTTCAGTCGTCTTTTTGGCGACACCTCTGTTGTCCGTCGTTTGTCCGTACGGAAGTACAGCTCAAAAAAGGAATGCTGCAGCGCCAGAGGATATTTTGGAACGCAGCAACAGCTTGTGACACGTTGAAATACATACATAAATAAATAAATACATTTCTGGTACATTTCCTGTGCCTACGTCATTTTGGCCTGAGTGTCGGGGGAAGAGAGACAAGGGTTTAATAGTGTTTAGACTCTAAAAGAAAGAAACACATTCATGTGGAATGGTTCTTGTGAAAAATATACCAATGAAAGATTATATCAAACAAAACTTTTGTGTAATTTAAAATGTCACACAGTATGACTTTAACTGCAATATGCGGGGATGAGATGGGAACGTGCATGTGTAGTACCTCTGCTTTGTCACAAGATGGTGCACTTTCATTCCGTGTGGTCTCATTAGTAAGTAATGGAGTATGCACTCAAAAGTATACTGAAAGATAGCATACTAGTTAACATGTAGCATGTCATTTCAGACGCAGTCTTCATGATTTAAGTTCATGGGAGGAGAGACTTCCTGGAATGGATGAGTCAGTAAAGTGGAGCTTTGCTGTGATTGGTCCAGCCGGGTCATGGGTCCACGCCTCTGGCCACTGGCTTGCTCTCGGCATGTCGGAACATCAGAATGGAGTTGTAGATCTTGAGGGCGGGGCCGAGTTTGATTGACAGGATCCTGACGATGTCTTGTTGGGTGAGGAGCAGGAAGGCCCGCCCATCGATTTGCTGAGAGACGGACAGACATCGCAATTAGGGCTGAAAGAGTTAATCAAACTAATACATTGAATTGATGTGGTGTGTGTGTGTGTGTGTGTGTGTGTGTGTGTGTGATATCCTTTTTGATTAACAACTGGTCATTGTGCATTTTTGCATTTGTGTTTTTTCATTTCATATGAGAGCAGAAAATCATAGCAAGAGAATGAGATGTTGGTTAGTATTAGATTGAATAGTTTTGAAACCACAGCTTCAAGTCAAGTTAAAAACCTTACATAAACCTAACTTTTGTATACTTTGTTCTTATCGTGCAAATTAATTAATTAATTATTGACACAAGATTGCCCCTAAAATATCTGTCCCAGTGTTCATTAAACATGTGCTCACCTCCTCTCTGAACAGACTGGCCTGATCCTCACAGCCAGGAAGAGACTGGACAAACTCTGATACCTAGACAGACAGACAGACAGACAGACAGACAGACAGACAGACAGACAGACAGTTGCTGAGATTACTTTTTAAAAACAGTCACATAATCTTTTTATTATCTATGAACTGTGGAATGGTACACGCCAGTAATACCACGCTTAACTGTTGTAGATAGGGCACCTAAAAAAATACTGTATTTCTTCAGTAATATTTTAGATTTTTTGTTTTGTTTTCCAATGATTGTAAATAAGAGAAATGTCATATACTGAGGCTTTTATTTGTGCTTGCAATAACAATAGTATGGTATATGCACAAGCTTGGGAATCGTTTTCAGTCTCATAATCCACATTATGATAATGTTGATTCACGCGACCGGGATGTTTTACCAGGCCAGCTGTCGGGTGGAAACCTTGTACTGTATGACCAAAGGCGTTACTTGTTAATACTTTTGCAAAAATAGACCTAGTTAGTAGTTACCTGCTCTATGGACCAGTGCTGTAGAGTAGTTACCTGCTCCATGGACCAGTGCTGTACAGTAGAAGGTACAGTAGTTACCTGCTCTATGGACCAGTGTTGTACAGTAGAAGGCTCCAGGAGGCTCAGTGAAGGCATCAGTTTGCTGTGTTGCTCCCAGCACAGAGGCAGTTCTCTGGACTGGAACACCGACTGATGGATGCTGGAATCACCTGTTAACATATTCATAAAGATATTGATATTAACATGAATATGAATATTAATATATTAACTCATTGAGTGCCATTAACGTGGCGTTTTTTAACGTTTTAAAACATGTCCAGAACCCAAGATATCATCATCTGAAGATTAGCAGCTCCATCCACTCCTTGTTTAACTTAGAAATGAAAAAGGCTGTATCTCGCTTCCTAAGCACTTTTTGTTTTCTGTGAAAAAAAACTCTGGCACTGGGACATCATTCTGAAATAATTCTGGCAATTCTGGCACTCAATGAGTTAACATACCGTAATTGTCACTGTCAGATATATTCAATCAATCAATCAAAAAAACAAAAAAATAAACACGTGGTAGATGTCATTACAGTGTCTGTCTGTGGTCTGTTAGAAATATGATTGGGGAAATGTTTTTAGTACCACACTTGTACGCCTTTGCGCCGTTTCTGCACACACACACACACACACACACCTGTAACGGAGGCTCTCACTGGTATCTCCACCTCCTCTTCTTTGACTCGACAGACTTTGGTTGGCTGAGAGCTGGGGGGGGGGGGGGGGGGGGGGCGGAGCAGAAGGTTAATACTTTATGCACGTGGTTTATATAAACTGAAGAAACACACATAGAACAGATTCTGACTATAATAAAGAATATTTTTAATATCACAATATCAAGATTTCGTTGTTGTTATCAAAGTATCTTATCATGTAGGTACATTGATTCTATGCATCTGGAGATTATTGTCGACATAAATATGAAGGGAAATGATGCTATTGTCTTTCCTTTTTTAGCTCCCCATTTGCTTTTACATTCTATGGTTAAAAGGAACGTGACGCTGTGATATTGTTGCACGAAGCACAGACACACACTTTGAAAAAGGACGTCGTCGTTTGAATGGAGGAGACACTGTTATTGTAACATGTGAAATACAAGGCAGCTGCATTACCGCTCGCATGTTACGTTATTAAATCCAATGTTTTAATGTTTCACTGTTGGCATTTGTGTAAAACTAGTAAACAAGAGGTTACATTTTACTTTGATTCTTAAAGATCGTCCATGCAGGCATTTATTTCACAGAGCTCTCTGCTATAACGTAACTCCCTCTGTAAAAAAAAAACGACTAAAGCTTATTTAGTGCATTAATGTTCTTTTATTAAACTCTCTCAATAACACTCTGAGTCTCAAATAAATATTTCCATTTCTGCAAGCAACAGGTCCAACTCTGCCTCAAAACCAAAACAACAGGTGATGGCCTTCGGCTTAACATTGTGCAAAGTAAATCTTTACCGTATACAGTATGACACCTTGTTTGTCAATGTATCGTCAGTTTTTAATGGCCACAAATCACCATGGGAAAATAGCAAGCCCCCAGAACCAGGAGGGAAAAGTGAAGCTCAAGTCTCCTGGTGGCCGACTCAAGTGCAGCTGGGCCCAATACAATGGTTTCAAACTAATGGGACTCACGAGGGGTTGCACGTAGACACTACAGCGCATGCTAGACATAAGTATGACGACGCGAAGCGATACAGAAGGGTCCAACGACATCATCAAGACCAACACGGAACAAGGAGGCAAAAGGGGAGCACGTGCTGGGTGAGCAACTCCATGGAAATACTTAGTACTGCCCCAGTGGTGTGTGTGTGTGTGTGTGTGTGTGTGTGTGTGTGTGTGTGTGTGTGTGTGTGTGTGTGTGTGTGTGCACCTGTCTGTGTCTCTGGGTCTCTTCCCCAATCTGAGCACCAGCCTCTCTCCCAGAGACGACTCCTGTCTGTCTTCCTGTGACACATCTTCCTCTGTGACACACCTACACACACACACACACACACACACACACACACACACACACACACACACACACACACACACACACACACACACACACACACACACACACACACACACACACACACACACACACACACACACACACACACACACACACACACACACAAGTCGAAGTCGGCTCAGCCCGGGATTGGACCGGGAACATTCCGATTCCCAAGTGACCACGCTACCTCCTTTTTTCTACTTCACTGTGTGTTTGGAGTTAATCTCACAAACCAATGGTCATCAAATTGATGATGAC
Source organism: Gymnoscopelus microlampas (assembly GCF_963454915.1). Lineage (NCBI taxonomy): Eukaryota > Metazoa > Chordata > Actinopteri > Myctophiformes > Myctophidae > Gymnoscopelus > Gymnoscopelus microlampas. The sequence continues at coordinate 38,868,878 of NC_139959.1, read as the reverse complement.
ATCCAGGCCCGTATCAGCCTAGCCTCCTATGATTTTTACAGACTGCGCTCTTGTGTGTTTGAAAACAAATCCCTATAAGAACATCGACGAAAGTCGCAGCCTACAGAGCAGTGTGTGTGTGTGTGTGTGTGTGTGTGTGTGTGTGTGTGTGTGTGTGTGTGTGTGTGTGTGTGTGTGTGTGTGTGATGCATTCGCTTTGATGCATTCAACATCAGACACAGGACCGTGTCCGCCATAGTGACACTCTCCAATGCACTGATGCCGTTTGCACTGTCAAATGCTGACACAAAGGCAACTCTCGCCTGCCATGACAATCTTTAATGGGTCGGCCACGTCATCCGGATGCCTGGCTGCCATTTATCCCATCAAGTGCTTTATGGGCAAATCCTGTCAGCCAGCAGAAAGCCCAGTGGTCCAAAGTATGACCAGCTGGACCAGCTAAAGAGGTGCAACATCAAGCCCAACGATCTGGAGTCAGCAGCAGCTTATCGGCCACTCTGGCGTTCTTTATGCCATGATGGGGTCACACACCTCGAGGAGAAACGCACCCAACAACGACCGGTGCGGCGCCAGCGAACACACCTCCCTGCTGATCCAGCATCATCTCTACCCCCTGACCTCCCGGCCTCACATGTCCTAACTGTGGCAGGATATGTGGTTCCAGAATCGGGCTTCATCATAGTCATCTACAGTGGCATCGTCGCCAGCGAAGATAACCACCGACAAACTCATCACAGCAAAAGGAAGCTGCATCATCTTCGACTACGATGGACTGTGAAGGAGGGAGGTGTGTGTGTGTGTGTGTGTGTGTGTGTGTGTGTGTGTGTGTGTGAGTGTTGTACCTGTGTGTGTCGGGGCGTATGAGGGTGAGCGGCACCAGGGTGATGATTTTGTCTCCGCCCAGCCGGTCAGGAAGAGCCACCTCCTTACGCATGTTCATGTCTGAATATGGACAACCGAAGGCACTGAGAGAGAGAGAGAGAAAGAGAGAGAGACACACAAGCAGCTTCAAATCAAACTCGTTATACGATGGTGTTGCACACCGAACGTGAGCCAATCTACAAGACCACAACTCGTCGCGAGGATGCAACGCATTGTGGGCTTTTAGATCAGCTGTGTTTGCCATTGATTAATTGATGTACTTTATTTAGTAAGACATGAGAACAACAGTACACATTCACAATACAAGGTCTACTAAACTGGAAGGCTCATAAAGCACTAAGCTTGTTTAAAATGAGATCCCCACGCACACAAATAATGATGACCATGGGACACTGTGATGCAGCTAAGCATAAATCAGGTACACCCCGCCTCACCATTCTCCGGGACAAGTCTGGGCTTGTATCTAAATCATTACAGTACATATATTTAAGCTTATTAAAATGATGGTATGAATCATTCATTTTATTACATTACAGTCATTTAGCAGACGCTTTTGTCCAAAGCGACTTACAATAAGTGCATTCAACATAGGTAGGGAACGAAACTACTAATCACCTGAAGCATTAAGTGCATTCTCTTCTAAAACAAGCAACCAAGAGTACACCTAGCACTAAAGTAAAAGTGCAATATATCAGCTACCTACTTTCAGAAACAGATGAGACAAAGTAGGAAAATCAAATGAGCAAGATCTAAAACAAATAAGTGTAACGAATAAACAAGATCCAATACAACAATAAAACAAGAGTTTGTAAAACTAGTTAACAACAAGTAGGCAAGGCGAAGAGGAAGGGTAGTGTTTCCTGAAGAGGTGGGTTTTCAGCCTGCGGCGAAAGATGGGCACTGACTCTGCTGTCCTGACATCAGTGTCACACAAGAGAGCACTGGGCCAATTCTGACAGCACTATGATACAGAGACACTGTGTGTGTGTGTGTGTGTGTGTGTGTGTGTGTGTGTGTGTGTGTGTGTGTGTGTGTGTGTGTGTGTGTGTGTGTATAAAACACTGACCTGTGGTGTCCTGTGTATCGTGCACCTCTAACATGGCCGACACCTCGACATCCTGGAGTAGGACACGCCCCCTGAGAGGAGGGGATGGGGGAGGGGCCTAAAACAAATTATTAGCATTAGTGGTAGTAGCAGCTGTAGTATTTAAACCTGATTCCTATCACCACTGTAAACCTCCTACTATAAATGCGCAACATCTCTGTCTGTCTGTCTAAGTGTCTCTAGTTCACGTATATCGAGACCGACCGACCGACCGACTTCAGAATCGACACACGTCGCCGACAACCTGAGGAAGTGCGGTGCCCTGTGTTGAGTCGGTCAGATAGGCGGCTGTCTAGAACAACCGATCCGACCAACGACTTCAAACTCGGCGCGCGTATCGCTGAGGACCCGCGGGAGTGATGTGCCAAGTGGGAAGTCGGTCGATAAAACACAAATCCCCATATATGGAGTTACAGTACTGGCGTCATAGACTGGACCTGGACTCCATATTTGGGCATACCTGACACAGAACTCCATAAATAGGCATAAAAGTGACAGAGACAGACAGACAGACTGTCAGAACGGGTAATGCATAGCTGGGTGCGGCATGCATTTCCAACTTGCATCGTTCCCCAGTAGGCCGCTCTAGTATGAAGGAATATCACTTAGCCTTTGTAAAGGTTTTGTTAATGGCTTTTGTTTGTTTTGCTCTGTCCCTGCTTAAAGAATTTGTATCAAACTGCGATGTCAACGAGATCCTCCACTAGAGGGCAGTGTTGTGTCATATAACTTTAGACCAGCGGTTCTCAAAGGACGGTCCTTAAGGGGGTTCCAGGGGGTCCCCAGCTAAATTTGTTAATAAAGCATCAAAATCAGTTTAACCACTTTAACCCTATATACACCGGCTGTTAATGAAAATAGCCGATCTACAAGCGAGTTGTAGATCGGCCATTAAAAAATAAACTAATAACATATAATATTTTTACACCAATCTTGTATGGGGGTCCCTAGCACAACATATTTTCAAATGGGGGTCCGACAAATACATATTAATTTGGGGGTCCTTGACATTTGAGAACCACTGACTGACAGAATGTTTTTTTTTTCCCAATCCTAGCAGATGGCCAGTGGAACATCATTTGGACAAAATGTCAGAGAGTGCAGTACTTTAAATACATTTAAATGAATAGCTCCTAGTTGTATTTGATCAGTTTTATGTTTATTACTTGAACCTTTATTATGATCATGTTTACACATTGTTCCATCTTTGCTTAGCTATATCTGGTGCAATATACTTGTTATAAATGTGTCTTTTGCCAAATAAACAAACAAACAAATCATTAAAATAACTAAGTCCTTATCTAATTAATATTACTAGTAGCAGTATAGCAGTAGTACTAGTAATAGCAGTAACAGTCAGTACCTGGAGGTGCCTCTAGGGGGTGTGCTGTTTGGTGACACCAGCCAACAGGATGAAGGTCACTGAGCTCACTGTCACACCACAAATCGAACCTGTCTGACCAGCCGTCATAATGAACCTGCACACGCACGCACGCACGCACGCACGCACGCACGCACGCACGCACGCACGCACGCACACACACACACACACACACACACACACACACACACACACACACACACACACACACACACACACACACACACACACACACACACACACACACACACACACACACACACACACACACACACACACACACACACACACACACACACACACACACACACACACACACGTGTGAGAGAAGGCAAAACTGTCTGTCTGCAGGACTCACTTATCTGATTGAATGCGGTAATTTAACCCTTTAAGACCTGGAACGCATCTGTGTCACTTTAGATTTATTTGGCTATTCAAAAATAGCAGATATACAAGCGAGTGCCGCACTATGAGCTCGTAGATCTGCTATTTTTGAAAAATCTTGAAAACATTTTTTTTTAGATTTTTTTCAAAAAACTGTTAGGGACAGGTCGATTTTTAAAGAAGGGTACCCCTGGAGAAAATGTATGTGCCCTGATCTAAAATGCCATGACCCTCCCTTTGAAAAAAAGACTAAGCCTCCCCGCCTATTGGAGTTATATACGATATATTGTCCAACGATATAGCCTATCGTGGTATTAAAATGTGACGATAGGTATTGTCAATATGTCATACTGTATCGTAATATTTTTTTAATTATTTTTCTTTTCTTTTTTTTTTTGGCCGGTGAAAGTTATAGGAGTTCTATGGTGTATGATACGAAATGTAAAGCTTATCATAATCACAGTAATTATGAATCATGTCTTCCATCATATTCAATATATTTTGGAGAGAATGAAACAGACTCCAGTCACTTTCAGTTTAAAGCACTGCAGAGGGGAGGTGTTAATTGTGTGTCAGCTGATGCTCGTTAACGCTCGTTAATGTGACATGCGTCAAAGCAGTTATGCCTCTGCACTCTCAAATAGGCCTACAGTACATCTAATCTAAGATTGTTTACATGGTATTATACTGTATCTGGTATTATAGATTTTTTTTTAGCTGTTGTAAATAACTAGTCTGCACTTGGTTCGTAAAGTCCAGATGACAAAAATATGAGGTTTGTGGAATTTATAGTTATGCAGTGTTATATTATATTATATTATATTTGTTATATTAGTGTCTATCTGTCCTCTGAAACAATGCGTTTATAGTTAGTGAGAACTTCACTTCTCCCTTAAGCTTGCATACATGTATTTATTTGTGTGTACAAAGCACTTTGTAATTGTTTTTTTTTAAAGTGCTTTATAATTGTTATTTTAAACTAAAGATGATGGCCAATGTTGATGATACATGAGAAAAGAACATTAATAATGTATCATATCGATATCATATGCCCAACATCATGTATGTGTCGTGAAATTAGTGTTATCTTGACACCCCTAACCCTCCTCATCAAATACAACAACATGACATTTAAAACTGATAATATGTCCGATGTTTTGCTTTCCACATTGATTAGAACATTACTGTAGTCAGTCTTGCTAAATGCACAGTGTAGTGTCTGTAGTGGTAGCAGAATGGACAGTGTTCTAAACGTACATGTGGGAAACCCATTGAATCCCATAATTATTAACTACAGTGACTACACTGTTGCCTACATCATGGGTTTTCAACTGGTGGTCCGTGGATGTATTGCATGTGGTCCCTGACCATGCATTTAGTAATGTAGGAAAGTGAAGATTTGTATTATATTTTATTTTATCGATGGTGGATAGGTTTTAGTACATCAAGGTAAATACAGGCTTTTATTTGAGCCTGTATTTAGTTACAGGCTCAAATAAAGCCTGTCTCAGGTTGCATTGATGCGTTAAGACGCATCAATGTTGTCAGTTACTTGGAAGTCGGATGTCAAGAACTTCCACAGAAATGGGAGTTCGAATTTCAAGGGAAACTGTACCGGTTTACCTGGTTGAGTCATCATTAGTAGGAAATGTGCCCATATCAATCGCATGTGCTTGCTTGTAGCCTACTTTTGCAATTCGAAAATGGTCCCTGTCTTAACCCCCCCCCCACCTCCCTGATTTTTTCTTCTCTTGTACATAGTTTTCACTCTTCATACCAGTAACCTGTAAGCTGATTGTATGATGTTCTGTATAGTAATGTGTATAATATATCTGTCTGTCTCTTATATGTCATCATGATTTGTGTGCATGTGGATCTCATTTTAAACAAGCTTAGTACTTTATGAGTCTTCCAGTTTAGTAGACCTTGTATTATGAATATCCAGTTATAAATTGGTCATTGTAACCTACCCGGTGTATGTAATTCTATGAGTAACAAAACACACTTAAAAGAGGATATCTCTGTGTTGGAAATTGGGATAATACATCTCCCTAATATGCCTAACACCTGTTGAAGTGTTGCTTAATTGTTCAACCACCATCATTAAGACTCTGAATAGATTTGACTAGGTCGTTCACACTTGCTGTGCGTTGATGGCTTGTTAACGACCGTCATTGATTCTAAATAGACCAAGGTGTTACTGGATTTGAATCCTTTGTATCATTTGAAATAGAGGGGCCATTGACCACTGTTCTGGTGTACTAAAAAGGTATATAAAAATGTACTATTTTATCAATTCAAAATTGCATGACCCTCCCTTGGATTCAAAGTAAAATTAGCTGACCCTCCCTTGTACTACAATTAGAAAGGCATGACCCTCCCCTATTTTCCTCCAGGGACCCCCTTCTGTAAATTTCGACTGGTCCCTTAGGATTTAGAAAACATTTTTAAGAATCGCCTCAGGTCTTAATGGGTTAAAGACAAGTCATGTCACATAGCTGTCTGTGACTGAGACCTTTCCCCCCGGTCGGTGTCAGCTCAGAGGGGAGGTGACAGTCACAGATGGATCCAGTGCCAACAGTGACATGAGCATGGTTTTACAAAGCATGGCTGAAAATATAATTATTTATTACGCAGCGTGGTTTAATGCTTGATTCTCATTTGTCAATCACTGAATTCATCGGTCTGTTACTTTTTCATAACCCTCACACCTACGTTGCACAGCCGATCCGACCAATATGTCTGAGTCGGTGTCAGGGGCTTTGTCAGAGTATCTGTGGTGCCTGTCTGTCAACCTGTGTCCCTTTTAAGCCCATATACGGAGATCTCTGTATCTGTCAGTCCTTGTCCCTTTTATGCCTACAGTGTATATATGGAGATCCCTGATGGCATCAGTATATGCCCATGTATTGGAATGTCTATATATGGGCATATTATCCTTGGGTAATCCTTGGGTCCGTTTCATCGGAATGGGTCCAACTTTGTGGACCCATGCAGACCTCTAAACACACACACACACACACAGTACCTTAACTCTGTATTCGTCCGTCTCTGTTACCGTGGCGACACGGATCAACATGGGGTTCCTCCGGTCGACCGCCTCCAATTTCTGGTTGACACAGAAACCATGAGGAGCTCTCTGATTGGACGACAGACACACACACACACACACACACACAACTGTCAATCATCCTGAAATTCAGTGGAGCAGTGATTTGTCAGAGTTGAGAGAGTGCAAGTGTGTGCGCGTGTGCACTTACCACAGTAAAAGCAGATGTGGGAACAGCCGTCCATTTATTTTCCTCCAGGTACTCTGACCACAGGAAGCTCTCTGGACTGGGATGACCTACACACACACACACACACACACACACAAACGCACACGCACGCGCACACGCACGCACGCACGCACTCGCGCGCAATAGAGATGCTATTGGTTAACTCTGCCTATTCTGTTAGTCGCTCTGGATAAAAGTGTCTGCTAAATGCCTACATTGTAAATAGTTGTAAAAAGTGTGTGTGTGTGTGTGTGTGTGTGTGTGTGTACCCTGAGGTGCAGTCAGTGGTCTCTTGTTTTCCTCACACCAGCCCACAGGGTGAATGTACGGACTGCTGCTGTCACACCTGTCAATCAATAATCCATACATTGTTATCAATAAACAGTGCATTCATCAATTATCATACCACTCTTAATTTGTATCAATCCTGCTTATTGATCCGATTCCTTATCAATCCCACTATCGAACCTTTTCTTTTATTAGAAGCCGTTGGCAAATTGGTGATAATCTGAGGAACTCTATCACTTTCATTTAATTTCTGCAGACAATCAAAAGATAGACAACAGCAAGCAATATGCGTATGCAAGCCATTGAATTTATGTTCCTTGTTTTTACTGGTGGTTGGGATTCAACAGAATTCGAAAGCTTTCTTAGAATGACAGTGATTTCATTTCATGTTTCTTTTTTGTCTTTATTAAAAAATGTTAGTAGCCATTCATTTTTTACCCCAATTTGGTCGTTATGCCAATTGATTCCTCCCCGCACACATTTCTGTGTTGTCACTGCTGTTCTATCCTACTGACTCATTTGTTTTCAAAGACATGACACTCGTCTCTCGAGACATGACGTCACATCAGGTACGGCTAAATGCGATTAGAGAACTGATAAATAAAAACCTTGATTTCCGATTCTCAATGACGTCGGAATTGATTCCATGATAGAATCGGTTCTCGACCCCCATTCCCTGCTTACCAGTAATCGTAGGTGTCATCCCAGTTGTCAAAGTGAACCAGGAAGCGCTGTGCGATGACATCACCGATGGACGCCACACACACCAGAAACGGGTTCTTCCTGTCCACCGCCTCCAGACGCATTCCCACCTCAAACTGACAGGTGGCGCTAGTAGAGAGCTGTAACACAAAGAGATGCTGTTAACTAATAATAATAATAACGCTCACAGCTTGTGAGCTTGTAGATCAGCCATGTCCGGCACGTGACACAGAGCATAAAACAGGCGCTATCATGTCAGTCAGACGCCATGTACATTTACAACACTATGTACATAATGAATATATTGTGATTATATGTTATATTTCACTAGTTTCATTGGTAAACTTCAGCAGGCATGCAAACAGGGCAGGGGTGAAAAGGGCGACCAGATTGGGCGAGCGCAGCAATTTTTGGAGGGCCCAAAAACCTTTTAGGGGGGGGTGGGAACACCACAGTGTTAAGCTGTACAGTTGCCCAGTATCCTGCAGATTTGTACTCATATCATAAATGTTTCCCTGATGCTCTCTACTGTCTTCACTGGGAGGACAATAGCAAATAATAGACCAGATAACTTTATTAGAGACAATTTATTTTTCTTCTTCTTTCTGACCATGGTGATAAAAAAAAGTAAAATGTGATAATCTCACACTGTTCTGCACTACCGTATAATTAGTAAGAATTCATTACGATAAACTTGAGGCAAAAGTATCAGTCTTTCTGGATCGGGACTTCAAAATAAGACTTGCATTGTGGCCACGTATTTTGATTTTAGTCAACGCAACGTTTTATGTTGAAGTTCATCCACAACATCCTACTTTCTCTTGTGAATAATAGCCTTTGTGATCGACCCCCCCCCCCCCCCACACAAAAAAAAAAAACATTTTCTCCTCGGATCTGCATAATTCACAGAAAAAAACTATTTTGGATTCAAAGCGCGGATAGAGGTAGATACAGGTAGACTGACCGTTTGAGAGGTGAACAGTGAATCAGGGGCAGCCTGAGCGTTTGTGGACTGGAGGTACTTGTCCCAGTCAAAACCTGTCTCACTGTGACCTGGAGACGCACACGCACACACACACACACACACACACACACACACACACACACACACACACACACACACACACACACACACACACACACACACACACACACACACACACACACACACACACACACACACACACACACAACCCTTTAAGATCGGGAACGCATCTGTCATTTTAGATTTCTTTGGCTGTTCAAAAATAGCAGATCTACAAGCTCATAGCGTGGCACCGAGTGCCACGCTATGAGCTTGTATATCTGCTATTTATTCTTTTTAATTGTGAACATTTTTGGAAATCTTTGAATGTATGTATTCATTTGTAACTGTCAAATGTCTCAACAAATGTCTTCATTTTTCTGAAAAGCTATTGTTGCTATATCAGCGGTGCTCAAACTTTTTCTTGTCAAGGACCACCCAAAATGATGTGTTTTTGGCCGCCGAGCCCCATCAAAATATGTTGTTCCAGGGACCCCCACCCCTCAAGCTTAGAAGAGGCAGTGAATGAGTTTAAAATACATGGACATGAATACATACATTTCTGGTACATTTCCAGTGTCTACATCATTTTTGCGTGACTGCTGTTGCAAAAATTTGTTTTGTTTGTTTTTTGTTTTGTTTTTAGAATGTTTTTACTCTTGGAGAGGGAGGGGCCTGTAATGTGGTTTTCTGATTGGCTGTTACCTTTGGGTGGGTGGAGCCTGTGTTTGTGTCGTTTACACCAGCCTGCAGGTCTGATGTCTGGTGAGTCTGCGTTTACCCAGAAGTCATAGCACTCCGAGTAACCTTCAATATGGAGACGTAGGCGGTAGCCAATCACCTGAGAGGACACACAAACAAACAACCAATCACCTGAGAGGACACACAAACAAACAACCAATCCCCTGCACGATTTCAGTTAAAAATATTCGCTTTAAAACAATATATATTCAAAGATTTGCACGCTATGAGCTTGTATATCTGCTATTTTTGAATAGCCAAAGTGTAAAATTATGCTTTTTAGCTCAAATCAAAGTGACACCGACGCGTTCCAGGTCTTAATGGGTTAAACACAACTGGCCAGAGTAATTAACTAAGCACTTTAATCTGTTGTTAGTTGACAATTATACGTTTCTCTAAAGAAGACCAAGAATGCCTAAATGTAAATGCAATTTTCGGACTGTCTATTTAAGGAAAATTTAAGTTGACTAGTTAGAAGAACTCCTTAGAGTTGTCCCTCTTCCATACTTAAAATAGCCGATCTACCAGTCGATCTACACGACACGTTACAGTGAGCTAGTAGATCTGTAACTTTTCAGCCATTTTCAATGCCGTCCTAAAATGTTTATGTAATAGTATCTGTGTGTACTATGTGTGTGTGTGTGTGCGTGTGTGTGTGTGTGTGTGTGTGTGTGTGTGTGTGTGTGTGTGTGTGTGTGTGTGTGTGTGTGTGTGTGTGTGTGTGTGTGTGTGTGTGTGTGTGTGTGTGTGTGTGTGTGCGTGCGTTACCTCGGCGACAGACAAGACACAGAACATGGCGGGGTGCAGAGGATCGATGCCCTCCAGTCTCATCCCCACCTGGAAACCATTACTGGAACTGGTGCTGGTACTGGGAAACACCTGGTACTGATAGAGAGACAGAGAGAGACAGAGAGAGAGAGAGAGAGAGAGAGAGAGAGACACACACACACAGAGAGAGAGAGAAAGACAGAGACACAGAGACAGAAAGACCAGGATTGTTATAGTTAACTAAAACTATAACTAAGACTAGAAATGGTTTCTTTTATCGACTTCTTGAAAATTCGCTTTATATTTTCAAAACGGCTTGATGGAAACGCAGTTAATGCATTGGCGTACCCACTGTAGAGGCAGGGCAGGCGGTCGACTGCCCAACTAAGATCTCGCCTCCCCTAAAAAAAACAAATAACCCGAAAAGGTTTGAACTGAGCAGATTGGACCTTCTGTTCCAGAGATAATGGCCAAAACATCTTGAAAACTACCAATTTCGCCGGTTTTCGATTGCCGATTTACGATTGAGTTGAAATGTATTTTTTGGAGGTAATGGGGGGGGGGGGGGGGGGGGGGGGATTCTCGCCTGCCCAAAATGTAAATCCTGGGGACGCCACTGAGTTAATGCGTTGCACCGCGACCAAGCCCCCAAAACCGAGGGGGAAAAGTGAACCTCGAGTCTCCTGGTGGCCGACTCTAGAAGTGCAGCCCAGGCCCTATGCATGGAACCAGCAAAAACGGTTTCAACCAATGGGCTCGACTCACAAGCTTGCGCACAAGGTAACTCTTTGACGCGAAACAACGCGGAGAGGGCCCGCAACGTCATCGTCCCAAACATTGAAGAAGAGGGAAAAGGGGAGTATGCGCTGGGCGAGTAACTCCATAGAAGTGAATGGACGGGGATGGAACCGGGGATTTCTGGTTCTTTTATAACTCATTGATATGTTGACATTTTGTTCAGATAGAGAGAACGTGGGTGTGAGTTACCTGTGTAAACAGATTTAAAGGGGCAGCTTCAGAATTCTGCTCTTCAAGGTATCTGGGCCAACTCCAGCGCTTCCCTGCACACGCACACACACACACACACACACACACACACACACACACACACACACACACACACACACACACACACACACACACACACACACGTAAAAAACATGGCCTGAAACGTTTGAGAACCACTGACTTACAGTTAATAAATCGATATCTCTCTCTCTCTGTGTGTGTGTGTGTGTGTGTGTGTGTGTGTGTGTGTGTGTGTGTGTGTGTGTGTGTGTGTGTGTGTGTGTGTGTGTGTGTGTGTGTGTGTGTGTGTCATCTTACCTTGTGTACTGCTGGATACTTTGTTTTTCATGGTTGTGGGGTTTTCCAGTTCAACCCTGAAACAAGCAGCCAGACAAACAGTAGGAGGGTTAATGCTGCGTTCACACTAAATGAAGCCATAACTAATTGACACACTGCAGTTCTAATTAACCCATTAAGACCTGAGGCCGATGAAAAACCTGCAGGTCCAAACACAGCTTAGTTCCCTGTGTGTGTGTGTGTGTGTGTGTGTGTGTGTGTGTGTGTGTGTGTGTGTGTGTGTGTGTGTGTGTGTGTGTGTGTGTGTGTGTGTGTGTGTGTGTGTGTGTCTGTGTGCGTGTGTGTGTGCGTCTTACTGTGTGTTGACCCTCTCCTGCAGCCAATCAGGCTGTCAGCTTCATAGCAGACGTTCCAACTCAACTCGTCCAATCAGATCCTTGTTTCTGAAAGGGAGATGTTTTATGTTGATAATATTAAAGTGAAACTAATCATAACATGACATTTAACTGTCATACTTCAGTGTTTCCCCTATATGCATTAAGCAGTGGCGGGCCGCCACCCCTTAAATCCGACTGCCACAGTATGATTTTTTCTGTAAAAAAATGAAAATAAATTATATCAATGCTCAAATGCATTGATATAAGGCTCAAATGCTCTCAGGCAGGGTGCCATCACTAGTTGTTGATGTGTGACTGACTGATTTGTATACTTTTGTCTATACTTTTGTCTAATAAAAGTATATTTTCCTAAATCTGGAGACAATTCATATGTAAACTATACAGATTATTACTGTGTACTGTACTATATAAGACTTTGTGTTTGAGCATAAATATGCATTTTGAGAACCCAACATTTTCCGCCGTGCTTCGCGCACACGCCTAACCTTTTTTCCATTTCGCATTCCTCCCTCACACCTTCAACATCTGGCTAGGGGAAACACTGTACTTATATAACAATATTAAAATAAATCAGAATATAACGGTCATCAAAAAATACATGCAAAAATACTGAACTACAAGCTGACAACGTGTCGTGTTGTGGCGCGTTGTGAGCTCATAGACCGGCTATAAGAGATTTGGTGTAGACGGAAGAAGCAGTCCAAGTACGGTTGTAACTCTGGTCCATTTAGCTAAGAATAGAGGGTTTAAGTCAGGGGTCTTCAACGGTTTCAGGCCAAGCACCCCCTAGCTGAGAGAGAGATGAAGCAGGGACCTCTATATTGTATAAAATTGTGTTTCAGATTCAAGTTTTTTTTACTTAGTCTGCTCTTTTTTCCCTCTACACCAACAGCCTCTTTGCCAAAAATAGCAGATTTACAAGCTCTCAACGTCTTGAGAGCTTGTAGATCTGCTATTTTCGGCTAATGTTCAGAAAAGGAATTCTAGGGTTCAAGTGGTTAATGTAAAAACAAAATCCTATCACACAAAGATTTGGCAGCCCCCCTGTAGTAACTCTGAGGAACCCCTAGGGGTCCCGGACCCCCTGTTGAAGACCCCCGGTTTAAGTGGTTAAAGGGATATTTCACTTTCAAATAAAATAAACATTCAAGAATAAATAAAAGATGTATGCAAAAAAATATGGAAAAATCACGGCCCCCTCACACATTAGAATGTCCTTCTAATGCCGTGTAGAGGCAATCATATTTATAATATAGCCAATCTACAAGCTTCTACAGCAAGCTACAAGCAATCTACAGCGTTGCAACTCTGTGAGCATGTAGATCTGTTTTTTTTTGTTTCGTTTTTGTTTATCTTGACAGTTTTGGGAAAGATTTGGAATATTTTTTAAACATCTTCACATCACAAATCTTCTATAGGGGTCTCTTGAACAAAATAACTTTCAGATGGAGGTCAGACGGACAAACTTTTGATTACAAAGCAAAGCCTAAAAGCCAAATAAAATTGTAGTTTTATGTTCCAATGTTAAATGAAAAAAAAAAACAATTCTATGGCAATTAACTGTCAAGTAATACTTCATAATTGTGACAGCTTAGTCAAAACTCGGACCACAAAACAGACCACATTCACTTCCTTGTTAACATTTCATAAAATTGTCTTTCCAAGCATACATTGGACTTTGCTTGTTACACTTAAAAGGGTATTTCACTTTGAAACAACTCATTTCAGCGTCTACTCAGGTTTCTGTGTTCACTCCAGATAGGCAGTTATTACGTTGTTTGATACAATATTTAGATGTTTTTATATTAGTTTAACACGCCCCCCCCAGTCCTCTATATAAGTTCATTCATCTTCAAACTCCATTTTAACCATGTTAGACTCATTGAAAACACACATCCCTGTTTTTGGTGACTCATATTGTCCTTCTATCATCATGTTTCTATTTGTTATTTTCTTTTCTTTATATATGCCTGTGTTTTATATAGGATCTAGGATGGGGGCGTGTCTGATATGCCTGAGTTTTATATTGGATCTAGATGGGGGCGTGTCTGATATGCCTGTCAGTACATAATGAATATACTGTACTGTTCAAACTGTCTGCAACTATCGATGCTACTAATACTACTACAACTTCATTCCTGATTCCTCCCATCTCTCTCTCTGTCTCTCCAATGATGTCTATGAAATTAATTCAAGGAGCCCAACGGAAACAAGTCCGCAAGGACTTTTTTGTTTGGACTTTTTAGACAAAAGTATTATAAATTTAACATTCTTTTGCCTAATAAAAATTTCAATCAATCAATTAATCAAATGGAACTTTATTGGCATGAGAAAACATGCCAAAAAGCAAATGGTGGAACAAGACAATCAAAACAAAACAATGTATGTACTGTACAATTAAACATTGAATATAAAATACATACAATATACAATCTCTCTCTCTCTCTCTCTCTCTCTCTCTCTCTCTCTCTCTCTCTCTCTCTCTCTCTCTCTCTCTCTCTCTCTCTCTCTCTCTCTCTCTCTCTCTCTCTCTCTCTCTCTCTCTCTCTCTCTCTCTCTCTCTCTCTCTCTCTCTGCCTCCCCTTAGGAGCAGTTAACTTGTGGGCCCGTCGTGTTGAGTGTCGACACACACACACACACACACACACACACACACACACACACACACACACACACACACACACACACACACACACACACACACACACACACACACACACACACACACACACACATACACACAGAGAGAAGCGTTAAAAGCCGTCGTACAGTCAGTCAGGGTGTTGTGTATGTTGTGTGAGTCTATGAGTGATCAGATGTATTGATTAATGAATGAACTGATCAGTTTCTTACCGTCTGTCACGAGCGTCTCTCTGCTGTCAAACACAACCCGGAAATGAGTCTACTGCGCATGCCCGGAATCACTCAGGAGGAGGAGGGAGGAGAGAGAGGGGGGGGGGAGAGAGATAGATCAGACGAGAGAGAGGGAGTGAGAGAGAGAAAGAGAGAGAGGGGGATAGAGAGAGAGAGGGAGAAAGAGAGAGAAAGGACGGACAGAGAGGGAGTGAGAGAGAGAGAGAGAGAGAGAGAGAGAGAGAGGGGGAGAGAGAGAGAGAGAGAGAGAGAGGAAAGAGAGGGAGTGAGAGAGAGAAAGGACAGAGAGGGAGTGAGCGAGAGAGGGAGGGAGGGGGAGAGGGAGAGAGACAGAATCTACAAGCTCACATGCATTGTGAGCTTGTAGATCTGCTATTTTCACTATTTCTTAAAAGGATCCCTAGCTAATAAGCCAAAGATTTCTTAATACATTATAATTGTCCTTTATAACTAAAATGTCAAATTAAAAACACCTTAAATATGGTTTTTATTTTAGAAATAATGCCCGTCGCAAGTTGATGATGTCTTTTGTCCATGTGTGGTCCAGCTCTATGGAATTTATGGAATGCATGTGAAACTAAAAAAACAACTCAATACTTCCTATAAGGTTAATATGAGCATCAAATCAATATTATGTATTTTTTTTTTCACATGCATTCCATAAATTCCATAGGGCTGGACCACACATGGACAAATGACATCATTAACTGATTGATTAATTGATTGATTGATTGATTGAATACTTTATTTAGAAAGACATGGAAACAGTACATGGAAGTACAATTCACAATACAAGGTCCTCTAAACTGGATCGCTCATAAAAGCACTTGGCTTATTTAAAATGAGATCCCTGTGCACTCAAATCATGATGAAACTTGCAACGGGCATTGCCCCTCTTGAGTAAAAGAAGTTTTAAAACCTTTTTTAGAGGGCAATTATAATGTATTAAGGCATATTTGGCTTATTAGCCAGTTTTTGTTTTTAATTCATGGAAACTTTTTATTTTTTATTTTTACTATTTTGAAATAATAATTGTAAAAACAATTTTTTAATACATATGAAAAGGGATATTTACTCGTGACCCATAAAAAATGGGCCCATGACCCCAAAATGCCATCCCATTGTTTGTGGGAACTACTGCTAGTGAGTAGACCTAATTACTACCACTATACTGATACTGATACAAATACTACGACAACTACTTTACTACCACTAATACATTATAGGCCTACACTACACTACATATAATGAATATCATTATCATATTTCAATCATATTTCTGTTACACAGATAGATATAGATAGTGCGTGCGTGCGTGCGTGCGTGCGTGCGTGCGTGCGTGCGCGTGCGTACGTGTGTTTCACTTAAAAGAAAAGGAGGGAGGAGAGGAGAGAGGAACATTATCCCTCCCCCTCTCTCAATCTCTCTCTCTCTCTATCTCTCTCTCTCTCTCTCTCTCTCTCTCTCTCTCTCTCCCTCTCTCTCTCTCTGTCTATCAGTCTCTCTCGCAATCAATCCTCTCTCCTTGTAAGTGTGCAGTTCTTTAGCTAGCTGTGTGGGTGTGTTTATCATTATTATTATTATTATTATTATTTTCATTATTATTATCATTATCTTAATTATTATCATTATCATTATCATTATCATTATCATTACCCTTATCATTATCATTATCATTATCATTATTATTTGTATTATTATTATTATATCATATCTATGCTGTGGAATTAGTTTCTAGTCTAAGGTAAGATTTACTTCTTTTCCCTGTTTGAATTCACAACAGATTGTTGATTATTGATAAGCTGTTGATCTGCCATCATTGCTCAGTTACCCAGAATGCCTTGCTGTGTGTTGTGTAAACATCCTGTGTTGTAAGACTTTGTACGGTAGAGTTAGAGTATGTTGTTAATACAATGTATTACACCGCTTGGCTGAATGCTTGATTCTGATTGGTCAGTCACTGAATTCATCGGTCTGTTATTTTTGAATAATGTCCGCTGAACTCAATAACAGGCTGATGTCCACCACTTAATACCCCATATGGGTAACTGGAGTTCCTCAGGGCTCAATACTTGTGTCTTTTCTGTTTTCTGTTATTGTGGGGAAAGCTTTAGCTGAAAATAGCCGATCGACAAGCTCACAATGCGACGCGTTTGCGTCGCTTTGTGAGCTTGTCGATCGGCTATTTTCAGCTAAAGCTTTCCCCACAATACCGATGCTGGGGTTCAAGTGGCTAATCAAAGACATGAGCACCTGGCTCATATCAATCTGTGTTGCTTAGTTTTTGCCGTATTCATGTCAACAAACACACTATGTAATTTACAGCTAAACAGTGCAGTCAAATATGTACTGGGCACTGGATGGATGCAACTGGCATGCGTTAAAGGCCCCCAAAAATATGTTTTTTCTATTTCTTTGTTTATGTCGCATTTCCGGCAGCGGTTCCGGCAGGAGACACAAAGAGTCTCCTTTGTTTGTCCTACCGGAACCGCTGCCTACCGGTCCGCTGATCATCAAATTATTGGCTTTGGAATGCGACAACAACAAAAAAATATCCATGAATTCAAGTCTCCATGGGGCGACTCATTGATAGAAAATAATGGGGTTTTTTTGGGTGAACTATAACTTTAACAGACCACTTTCATGAATTAAATCCTTTTTTAAATCTATCAAATCGTTTTTTGTTCCTTTTGGGTCCATTTATTTAGTAGCCGTGTAATAAGCAGGATAATCAACGGGGAGCTGGTCATCATTATTGAGAAATAAAACCCCCTCAGGGTGATAAAGACCCCTCTGCCTCACTGTCTAATCAGTAATCATCCTGTCAGGGTGTATTTCTCAATGATGACCTGCTCCCCCATTGATTATCTTTTGCATAACTAGTACATGTGCAGAGGTTGGAGGTGGTCTACCTACTTGTGTCGGGTAGGACACCCACTGGTTGACAAGTGCAATAAATCCCCCCCAAGTAGGCCTATGCTATGCCCATACTACCACCCTGCCACTCCTTGGCAGAGTGGAAGAGGCTTTGGCACAGGAGACGCAGGCAGGGACATGCACAGATAGACTCTAGGTGGTGCTAGAGCACCTGCCCTTTGCCCTCTTGACCAGAAGTGCCCTTTTGAAAAAAAGAGTTTACAGCAAGGGTCTTCAACAGGGGGTCCGGGACCCCTAGGGGGTCCTCAGAGTTACTACAGGGGTCCGCCAAATCTTTATGTGATATGATTTTTCTTTTTACCATAACCACTCGAAACTTAGCATCCCTTTTCTGAGGAGAACTTTAGCCAAAAATAGCAGATCTACAGGCCCACAACGGCTCACGCTGCGAGGCGTTGTGGGCTTGTAGATCGGCTATTTTTGGCAAAGAGGTATAGGTGTAGAGGGAAAAAAGAGCAGACCAAGTAAAAAAAAAAAAAGTATAATTTACTTGAGCACCTGCCCCTCAAAATGTCTGTGCACGCCACTGGACGCAGGTTTGAATCCCAGGTAGAGTGGACAGTTTAATGTGCAACAATGGAAACAAGCCTTTTGCTTTTTCATTTTTTCGTGTGACATCCATTTGACGTGTTTTAACCCGTTGTACTGCCTGTACCCTTAAAAAGTCAATACAATATTCTAATGGCTGTGCGTAATTCCACTTCGCCATTACTTTAACCAAGAAAGCAGCATTTCTTCACCTATACAGCAAATTCAGTGTAGATTTAAGATAGTAGGATCTAGGTAGCATCTTTTAAAGACTTTTTTAAGGACCCGCAGGAACCATAGGTATACAGTATATCGTCGCTGTCCTGTGGAAACCTTGTACGTCCAAAACCGTTCCTTTTTACATTTCTAGGCCTATTTTAAATATAGCAGGATCATCTACAAGATCACAACGCTTCGCGATGCGACGTGTTGTGATTCTTGTGAACTAGATCAGCTAGATCAGTAGATCAGCTATTTTCACTCCTTCGGTATGACGCACTAGTGCGACGAAGTATAGGGCATTAATCTGCAAAACAAAACATACAAAGTTGAAATATGGAGATAAGAGGTCTATGTCTGCCCGACAGCAACGCTATATTCTATTGTATAGCATTAGTACTGTATCGCAGTGGTACAAGCTGAGCTTGTAGATCGACTATTTTCACAATATTTATCTGTGGAATCGAGTCAAACTAAATGTAATGCCTGAAAAGGTTGAGAACCACTGCTGTATAGTATTAGAATGGAGTTGGGACACACAGTAGCAAGCATTAGCTTTAGCCAGGAAGCTGTTGTGAAGAAGTGCATTGTGCATAGCATTAGCGTTAGCCAGGAAGCTCTTAAGCAGCACATTGTGTGCTGCACTTTAGCTTCCCCCGGGAAACACCTCATCATTACACATCAATCAATACACACTTTACAAACATCACTTCCTATATGCACGCACGCACACACGCGCGCACAAACATTAATATATAATACTAAGTTGAAAGAACGCCACCTCACCTCCTTAGCACAAACGCACACTCACCTGTGTGTCATCTCAGTGTGTCATAATACTGTTGTACTAAATGTACTGGCAGCTGACCAGTACAACAGTAGAAGACTGTGGTTGTACTGGCAGCTGACCAGTAGGCCTACAACCACCGTCTAATATTGTTGTACTCAGTGGGAGCTGACCAGTACAACCACAGTCTTCTACTGTTGTCCTCAGAGCTGACCAGTCCAACCATTGCTTAATGTGTTTTGTCATATTTAACAAAATCTGCAACTATTAACTAGTAACTAGTAACCTCAACTTAAGTTTTCAAATAATTGTAATGGAGTAAAAGTTTAATATTTTCCTCAGAGATGTAATGTAATGAAGTGGTAGTATCAAGTATTGAAAAATGGACATAATAAGTAAAGTAAAGTAAAAGTACCTCAAAATGTAATCAGTGACTTTCCACTAGTGTCTGGAGCAGTCTAATTAATGCCTTGCTCAAAGGAGCGGGATCAGTGGAAATGAACAGCAGGCTGTCAGTTCCTGTCTCTCTGTCTCCAGGATGATGTCACTTCCTGTGAGCGTTGAGCGTCGCCATGCTGCCATGGAAACGCTGTGGAACGAGGTGAGGAGCATTGATGAAGAGGAGCAGGAAGATGAAGAACATGATGAAGACGAGGAAGACATCAGTCACGTGGATGGTACCAATACTGTACAACATGCTTTACCAAACATAGGACTGTGGCCCATTTTGGGTTGCGGACCTGTTTTTATGGGTCACAAGCAAACATTTGTATTCCTTTTTTTAATAAATGTTTTATTGTTTTTATTTCTGAATATTTTTTCAAATATATTTTTAAGGAAAATATATAAATATCAATTTTTTGCTTTTGCGACCCATAAAAACTAGCCTGGATGTGTATATTTAAATCTGAAGGAAGTGAATCTGTCTGGATTCCAGGCTACATAAAAACAGCTCCAGAAGACAAAATTGACCATGACCCTGTATGTTTAAGAACCACTGCCATCAGAGCACAGTGTTTCTACATTACACACTCTCGTGTTCACTTCCTGTTTTCACCATCAAGAGGCGGAGCTAGAAGAGGCGTGGCTGGTGGAGGCGGGACTATCCTCCCTGTTGACAGGCTCGTCGTCGGGGGAGGGGCCAGCGGAGGCGCTGCTGTCTACGTTGTCACGGCAACAGGCCGCCACAGTGAGGAAGAAGTTGGACCAGTACAACCACACAATGAGGAAGAGGAACCG
>NC_139959.1:38833038-38838038 GCF_963454915.1 Gymnoscopelus microlampas | reverse complement strand
ATATAATATTGATATTAATAATTATAACAATAATGCACTGTCAGCTCCTGTGTGTGTGTGTGTGTGCGTGCGTGCGTGCGTGCGTGCGTGCGTGCGTGCGTGCGTGCGTGCGTGCGTGCGTGTGTGTGTTGTCTGAATCTCAAAACCCACCAAGTACAAGATAGTTTAATTAAAAAACAACAGTCATACTTGTAGAATGTAATTCTGGTTTATATATCTTCATGTATTTAAGCATACAAGACAAATCAAAATGTTTCCAAAAACAACAGGAATGCAACGACAGTCATGTTTAACCCAGGCTAGATTAACCCAGAGTTATACAGTATATAAACCAGGTTAGATTGACAGCGTTATATAATCCAAGTTAAACTAGCAGAGTCATATACAATCCAGGTTACATTAACAGAGTCATGATACTTCAGCATTTGGCAAATGTGTATCTTCATAAAAAAAAACAAGACATTAAGAATGTATTTAATTTTGTAACCAATAAATCACCAATAAATAAATGGATGTGATGTAATAGGCTCTATGAAGTAAGGAAGTAAGGAAGCAGCCCAATCTCTTGCCAATATGGCTGCTGTGCATAGAGCTTATTGGCTGATCTCTGACAGAGATTTTTCTAATGACTTTCCCTCAACATCACCCTCTAGAGACCATCTGTGTCAAGACATTCCACGTGAATCCCCTTTAAAATATGTTTTAATTCGGTTCATTCTATCAGCAATATGTTTAGCCATTGAGGCCACATAATTAAAACTACATTTCCCACGAGTTCATATGGCTGTCAAGCAGACATACCAGTTTTAAATACAAAATACTGACCAAAGAGATGAAACGCCTGGATTAACTTTAGGATCTATAGTGTTTGACCATGACCGTGTTTATTTCATGTCAGAATCTGGTGATAAATCAACTAAAAACACATGATTGTCTGTGTCCGTGTGCTTCACAAGTATAACAATGATAACAGCAATAATAATAATGAGAAAAAAACAATAAGAATAACGATACTGATAATATCAACAACAACAGAAGGAATAAATATCTGTTCTAATATTTACATTATAAACAAATTCACTCTGAAGGCCAGATCAGATCCAAGATGAACCAATCAGAAAATGATGATTATTTCCTTAACAAACCTAACCTCGTTAGCAGCCTCGTCTCACCAGGAGAAACAGCGTCTATAGGGCGGGACTAATGTTTTTATTCGACCAATCACAACACGGTTTTCGTGTCGTGGGAATGTAAACAGATTGACGTTCTACAACACTGGTTTCTCAATCTGTGGGCCGGTGCCCACTGATTGGGCCGCGAAGGTATGGTAAGTGGGACCCCAAATAATTGGCTTTAATGATGATACAACATTAATATTAAGAAGTGATGCCGATATAATAAATCCAGTTGTCCATTGATCCAAGCCAGAACACAATCATATGATTAATCATTAAAATAAACATGCTCAGAAAATGCACACGGCCGACCCATCTGACCACTGGTCTATGATGTCACCATGCTGATCTGGGATCTGAACTGACCCTCTCTCTCTCTCTCTCTCTCTCTCTCTCTCTCTCTCTCTCTCTCTCTCTCTCTCTCTCTCTCTCTCTCTCTCTGTCTCTCTCTCTCTCTCTCTCTCTCTCTCTCTGTCTCTCTCTCTCTCTCTGTCTCTCTCTCTCTCTCTCTCTCTCTCTCTCTCTCTCTCTCTCTCTCCTGTACAGTGTAATATAAAAACTAATAAAACACAATGACATTTCAGCGGTGAGGTTCAGGAAAAAAAAATCAGTACATTAACTTTATTTATAAAAACACAGTCTTGCTCGTCATTTGAAACCTTTTCGACGTGTCCTGTCTCCGTCCGTTCGTCCGTCCATCCGTCCAACAACAACAACATCATCAAAGTAGACCCGTAACCATGACAACAGAGGGCGTGCCGTAGAAAGTCTGTGACTGAAATCCCAGCGGCCATTTTGTTTTTGAAGGCAACCATTTTTTACAGGTTTGTAAATAATAATAATAATTGTCGTGACAACAGGTGAGCAAGGAGAAGTTTGAGTCTCTTCACGTTCCATGGACTACCAAGAATTGTGTGTGTGTATGTGTGTATGTGTGTTGGGGGCTTTCCATGCATGTGTGTGTTTCACATGCATTGCTTTGACCGCGCGCGTGTGTGTGTGTGTGTGTGTGTGTGTGTGTGTGTGTGTGTGTGTGTGTGTGTGTGTGTGTGTGTGTGTGTGTGTGCGTGTGTGTGTGTTTCTTGTTGTCTTATGTTTCCAGACAGTAGTTGAACTCCTTCTACTCAAAGTGCTGACATGATAGGAAAGGAAGGAGAGGAGAGGAGAGGAGAGGAGAGGAGAGGAGAGGAGAGGAGAGGAGAGGAGAAGAGAAGAGAGGAGAGGAGAGGAGAGGAGAGGAGAGGAGAGGAGAGGGGGAGATACTAAGTAGAAGTGAGACACTCCAGAGCCACATCATAACAGAATTTATATTGGTCCTGTTAGAGAGAGAGAGAGAGAGAGAGTATATCAGTATATAACAGTAATTAAAGTAACACAAAGAACAACATGTTGTTGGTGTTGGTTTGGTGTTGGTTTGTGTTTTAGTAAGTGTCCCGTCCAGTTAGCTGTTACTGGGAGTTACTGGTTCAATGTGGATTACATTGAACCAGCGCATTGCAGTCGTCATTGCAGCGATATCCAGGTATTCATTTAAAAAAATGAAATGACATTTGTCTGTCAGACATTTTTGGTCGGGTAGGGGAGGAATCCTGAACCGAACCGACTTTGGTTGTTGTGGTGTAGTACGCAGCTATCTTTAGTCAGTCAGGGAGGCCCATATGAACCCAGTAAGATATAATATAAAACCATAAGGTAATATATGAAACCGTTTGGTAGTATTCTTCTGTCTACACATACGTCATGTCCTAGTATGAGCGAATAGGGGAAGGAAATAAACGTCACGTGATGCCTTTGTTTGGCCTGGCAAAAACTCGGATGTGTCTCAAAGAATATGATTATTGTCAGAATCGCAGAACATTTAGAATATTTGGCGATCCCGTTTTCATTTTTCACAAGATCTGTGATTGTTGCAATGACCTGCACAGTATACTATACTTCACCATTTGTTGCGCTATGATGAAATAAACCCATAAAATGTAACAACGTGTACGTTCCGTAGTGCAATTCCAATGGTGAAAGCTGCGTTGTTTCACCCGAAAAAGTAATGGCGGATTCGGCCACACCCCGAAATACCCATATGTATGTCTCAAACAATATGAAACGAAACGGGAGTGTAATACTCACCAGCAGGTCGACCATGTTTGGTTTGTTGTTCCTCAGAGTTTTGACGGCGTGGAAAACATCCACGGCTCTCTGCTGCTTCAGCATCTGACACACAATGCTGATCGCACAAAACACCCCACTACGACCCCCTCCATTACTGAGAGAGAGACACAGAGACACACACACAGAGAGAGAGAGAGAGAGAGAGAGAGAGAGAGAGAGAGAGAGAGAGAGAGAGAGAGAGAGAGAGAGAGAGAGAGAGTATAAATTTGACAGAGCAACCAAAGTTACTTTAAAAAGTAAATAAAAAAAATATTGTCCACCATGGCCCTCTCCATTATATTTATATTAAGAGCATGACATTTGACAGTTCTTGGCTCTCACCACTAGATGGGGTAAAACACTTACAGACAGTGCACCACGGTGCGTCCCTCTCCATCGTACTCGTCCTGCCATTTGTCCACCTGTCTGATGAGCTTCAGGAAGGAGCGCTTGGAGACGGGCGTGTCTCTGTACATGGGCCAACCCAGGAACTGGAACTGTTGCACCATGCGGTACCCGTCCTGTGGCTGATAGACAAAACATACATCTTATTATCTATCTATCTGTCTGTCCGTCCGTCCGTCCGTCCGTCCATGTATGTGCATTTATGCCGTGTGTGTGTGTGTGTGTGTGTGTGTGTGTGTGTGTGTGTGTGTGTGTGTGTGTGTGTGTGTGTGTGTGTGCGTGCGTGCGTGTGTGACTGACCCGTGCAGCGTTGTAGATCCGGAATATTCTGCTGATGATGTCCTCTTCAAGGTCGGCTGAAACAAACTCTACCTGGATGGAACCTGAACGATGCACACTGTTCTCTGGCCAGTACTGAGGACACAACTACACACACACACACACACACACACACACACACACACACACACACACACACACACACACACACACACACACACACACACACACACACACACACACACACACACACACACACACACACACAATGAATTGCTACAGGTGCTTTTAATGTTTGTTATTATGCTGTTATGTGTGTGTGTGTGTGTGTGTGTGTGTGTGTGTGTGTGTGTGTGTGTGTGTGTGTGTGTGTGTGTGTGTACCTGGGCGGGGTCTACATCATTCAACATGACTATAGATGTACAGTGATAGTCCAACACCAGACGCCAGAAATCCTTCACGGTGTTTGGCAAAGGATGCTGGGTAACGATGAACGCTGACGGCTGCTTGTAGCTCTGCGTAAACACAGGAAGTTACAGTCTGAGTCAACCAAACAGGAAGTGACATCAAACACACAACACAATAGCCAGAACCCAATACTCAAAGTTCCATCCTCGGATCGTCCACTCACACTGCTTCCTCGTGCCTTAGCCCCGCCTCCGAGCGAGAAAGGAAGGAGGAGAGGTGAGGACAGAGGAATCGATCAAGTTTTAAGGAATAGGAACACTGAGGAGCCAGTGTAATTTTGAAATGACTGCAATTACTTGTGACCAGCAAGGGGCAAACCCCCTGCGCTGGAATTGAAGCTCACTTCCGGGCTCTCTTTCAGCCTGCTGTTCCAATTAATGGCCCAGCAGATGTCACCTTCTACCATTTGCGATACATCATAATCTCAATGTATCTCAATGAGGTTTTGGGCAAACTTTACACTTGATTTTTTTACCTTGGTAAACCTTTTCATAAACACTATGTTTTCAATCGCTATAGTTTAAAGTC
>NC_139959.1:38810538-38820538 GCF_963454915.1 Gymnoscopelus microlampas | reverse complement strand
CCAGTTCTCCTAATGACAGAGCTTTGCTTATTTATATGTAGGATAACATATAAAATATATCAATCTTTTGTTCCCTTTAGCAGTTTGTATTATCATACTAAACCCAATGACAGTATGATTCTGTTATTATGATACAGTATCACATTGTGGAGCCTGCAATTAGTATTGTATATTACTATAGAGAGAGAAACTGGGTTTCCATTCAAACGTATCGAAAATATTAAGCAAATTTTCAGAAAGTCGGCAAAACTAAATGCAAAATTCTGTTTGATTGGTTTGCATTATTAATAGAGGATATGCGTGTGACATCATCATCAAACCCGGAAGTTATGCAGGAATGCCTACTGAGTGTCAAAACAATACTTTCTGGCCTTGACAGCCCATGCATCCAAACAGAAAAGTCATATCTGATTGCATTAAACAACATTAAACAATGTTAAACTCACTTTGCATGTTGCTTTGCCACTCGATTTGCCACTCGATGTGCCATTCACTTTAAGCATGCGCATATCCTCTATAGATGTTTCCATCAATTAACAATGGGATTAGTAGGCGATGGTTCATGAGATAAGCAGTGGGTAGGTGGCACTGTTTTGCATCACAGAATAAATGCAAGACGTTAAGTAATGGAATTGTATTAATCTTATTTAACCTTAAAGTGTACTTTCATTAGGTGTGCATTCATTAGCTTATCCCATTAAGACCTGGAACGCATCTGTGTTTAGATTTCTTTGGATATTCAAAAATAGCAGATATACAAGCTCATAGCGCTATGAGCCTCTAGATCTGCTATTTTTGAAAAATCTTGAAAAAACATTTTTTAGATTTTTTTCCAAAAACTGTTATCCTCCAAAAAATTTATTCTTTGGTATTTTTAAATGTACTGTAGGCGTATGGGCCTATACGTGCGTTCAGAAACGTGTTTGGTTATTAGAACAGACGTGGATACTACTCATAAAAATAACTATAGGCCTACTTAGTTATAATACTAATTAAAGCACAATTAGCAAGTTGCAACTGTGCAAAATCGACAGTCATGTGAGTTCAATGCTTTCTACCTCAAAACCTATTTAGCAAGTGTTTCCATCAACAAAAGAAAAATATTTATAAAGCCACCAAATCCACCTCCTTCAAGCGTAAAACTTTATTTTGTGAAATATCAAGATTTCCAGGTGGATTTTAATGTGTTTTCATTCACAGCTTTATGCACAAAATCCAAAATGCGCATAAAAACTGGTTGATAGAAACCCAGTTATCGAGAGCGAGCGAGAGCGAGAGAGAGAGAGAGAGAGAGAGAGAGAGAGAGAGAGAGAGAGTGAGAGTTAATGAGAGACAGAAAGGAGAGAGAGATAATGAGAGAGAGACCAAACCGAGAGAGAGAGAGAGAGCATGGAGACAAAGACAGAGACACTGCAATAGTTTCTCAGTGTGAACTCTGCAAATGGAGGGTGAAATTGCTCAGGGCGGGAATATGTGTATGAGTGTTTTTTCTAGAGTGAGTGTTTTTTCTCTCTCTCTCTCTCTGTGTGTGTGTGTGTGTGTGTGTGTGTGTGTGTGTGTGTGTGTGTGTGTGTGTGTGTGTGTGTGTGTGTGTGTGTGTGTGTGTGTGTGTGTGTGTGTGTGTGTGTGTGTGTGTGTGTGTGTGTGTGTGTGTGTGTGCTTCCCGCCATTGGGCTGCCCTCAGGGCTGATCCATTATAAATACTGAGTACACACGCACACGCACACGCGCACACACGCACGCACGCACGCACGCACGCACGCACGCACGCACGCACGCACGCACGCACGCACGCACGCACACACACACACACACACACACACACACACACACACACACACACACACACACACACACACACACACACACACACACACACACACACCTACCTCTGTTTTGGCCCACTAGCTGGTGGGAATATTTATAATGCATATATATATGTGTGTGTGTGTGTGTGTGTGTGTGTGTGTGTGTGTGTGTGTGTGTGTGTGTGTTTGTGTGTGTGTGTGTGTGTGTGTGTGTGTGTGTGTGTGTGTGTGTGTGTGTGTGTGTGTGTGTGTGTGTGTGTGTGTGTGTGTGTGTGTGTGTGAGGCTGTGTGTGTATGTGGGTGCTCGTGCGCACGTGGGTGCGTGCATGTGTGTGCGTGCATGGGTGCGTGCCACATGTTTATTCTTCAGCAGGAAGTTGCAAATGGATGTTACTTCAAATGGTGTACTTACCTCACACTCACTCACTCACACACGCACACGCACGCGCACGCGCACACGCACGTGCACACACGCACGCACGCACGCACGCACGCACGCACGCACGCACGCACGCACGCACGCACGCACGCACGCACGCACGCACGCACACACACACACACACACACACACACACACACACAGGAGAGCTAAACAGACTGGCAGATTTTTAAAGACAGTCTTTCAATAAAGTGGGAGTGAGGTGTTGTTATGCAGGAGGAGTGTGTGTTAGTGTGTGTTAGTGTGTATTAGATTGTGTTGGATTGTGAATCAGTGTGTGTATCAGTGCATTCATCCGTGTCAGTGTACGTACAGTAATAGAGTGTCCATTTATGTCAGGATAGAGGGTCAGGTTGGAGGGTTTTTGTGGATAAAGCTATTAGAGAGGCCATGGTTGAGATGGTTTGGACATGTGCAGACAGAGGAGGGCTCAGGGCTACATTGGGAGAAGGATGCTGACGATGGAGCTGCCAGGCAAGACAAGAGGAAGGCCAAAGAGGAGGTTTATGGATGGGGGGGTAGCGGAAACGGGGAAGAGAAGCAGTGGTGGAAAGAGTACTCACATACTCACTTAAGCAAAAGTATCAAAACTGCAATGTAGAAATACTCTGTTACAAGTGAAAGGCCTGTGTTCAAAATGTTACTTGAGTAAAAGTACAAATGTATTGGTATCAAAATATACTTACAGTACCCAAAGTAAAAGTACTAACATATTTGAACATAGCAGATCTACAAGCTCACAACGCGTCGCATCGCGGCATCACGAGCTTGTAGATCGGCTATTTTCAAATAGCCTATAAAACAGGGCTAAAGTGGTTAATGTATGTCTTATAATACGATAATTTATATCTGCAAAGTAGCTAGTAACTAAAGTTTTCAAATAATTGTAGTGGAGTAAAAGTACAATATCTGCCTCTGAGATGTAGTGGAGTAGAAGTAAAAGCATTGGAAATTGGAAATATACTCCAGTAAAGTAAAAGTACCTCAACATCGCACTTAAGTACAGTACCTAAGTAAATGTACTTAGTTGCTTTCCACCACTGGAGAGAGGGGGGGGGGGGGGGACCGACACTGGGATTTAGAGTTGAACAGAATAACAGCTGAGGGGTAAAAAAAAAACTGTTGTTGAATGCGTCGTATTTTGGTGCGGAGGCACATGTAGCCCCCACCCACACCTCTGAGTGAGGAGAGGGATCGGGCGGTGGTGGGAGGGAGAGGCATCCTTGATACTGATGCCGAGGGGCCTTTCTTTGACTGTCAGTGTTGGTGCAATAGATGGACTCCATGGGTGGCAGCGGTGAGCCTAAGAGCCTGGAATAACATGCTGAACAGCCCTCTGCAGTGATTTTACACTCTCTAGTCTCACATATATAGCCAGACTTTTCAGAGATCTCCGCCTACTGATAAGTCTGATTGCATTCCATGTCTGTGTGGGCTAGAGGTGGGTGGTAAACTGGTAATAATTTGGAAATTTTAAAGTAATGCATTGCAGAATCAATACCAAGGATGGTCTTTCGTCCTAATCTGGGTGGAGGCATTCGTTTGGTGTGGTAACAGCAGTAAAGGTGTGTCCTAAAACAACAACAACAACAGCGGGCGTAGCTTTGTCACCGGTTGCCTTCACCGGTCGCCCATACAGTGAATTTAAATCTACCATCATCTACCCGGGTGGAACTGTACAAGACCTGGCATGTTCTTTGTGCCAGTAGCTATGAGGATTTACAACGAGGCACAAAGTGGTCGTCTCTCTGCCCGATCAACTGCCCTATTTTGTTTTTGCACACACCTTTTTACGTCTTGATGACATCTTATCTTATGTTATCACCCTATGTTTTATGCTACTTACATTTTGGCCCATGACACAAAATGGGTTGCGAAGCTTAGCCAATAATAAACCCACGGCACACATGTGTTGCCAACCGCATAAACATTATGAACTTTTCCCTCTTCAAATTAGGCCTCGTCCATCTTTGCCAGACCCAAGGGGTCGGGCTTACCTGAGGCTTTGTATCTGTTTTCTCCATACATGGTATGTCACTTTGTCCCCCGGCCCCAGCCAAAAAAGTCTGTCCCCCTTTCGTCATAGATGGGACATAGAAGGGACACACGTCATGCGAAGCCCGGCCATTCAGATTTCAACCACTAGGGGTCTGCCAGTACCAGGTCTCCTGGTTCTAGTTTTTGTCTACTTTGTATTCGCTGTTACCATTGTTGACGATACGGCACAAACGTCACAAGAAGCCTCGCAACTAACGTCACACAAAACGCTGCCAATCAGTCAATCACTCAAGCTGAGGGGTCTGATCGACCTACCAGAGAAGACTAGTACCAGTGCCTCCGCTTCAGACCAGTTTTCAGGTTTTTCTATTCTCTGGGATCCGTAGGCCCCTCCCAAATGCCGTTTGGCACGTTCCATTAAGGGGTCATCTGAAGCTCACACCCCAAATCTGAGACCCTTTGGTCTATCGAGTTACGCCCCGGACAGAAAGAGATTTGGTGGCTTATTAGTGTGTATTACAGTGTGTGTATTTCAGTGTATTAGTGTCTATTACAGTGGTATCACCTCGTATTCCTCTTTGAATCCGTATCCTTCAGAACACTTCATCTGGGTGATGTGTTGTGTTGTTAGTGTGTATTACAGTGTGTGTATTTCAGTGTATTAGTGTCTATTACAGTGGTATCACCTCGTATTCCTCTTTGAATCCGTATCCTTCAGAACACTTCATCTGGGTGATGTGTTGCAGCAGATCAGCCACTCTGATGGCTGGATGAAGCTGTCCTGTTTGATAAGGAGGAACATCTGCAGCATCTGCTCCTCTCTGCTTCTTCTTATAACTCTGAGTGTGAGACTGCTGCACCAGACTGCTGGTCTCACTGGTCATAGTGTGACTGTCATCTACAGGAGAGGAGAGAGGGAGTGAAATAGAAATGGTTGAGGTCATTCCTGCTGTACAGACATACAGTGTTCACGTCACTATGATGAGGTCATTACGATGGCATCACTATGATGAGGTCACTATGATGAGGTCATTACGATGACATCACTATGATGACATCACTATGATGAGGTCATTACGATGACATCACTATGATGAGGACATTAAAATGACATCACTATGATGAGGTCACTATGATGAGGTCATTACGATGACATCACTACGATGAGGACATTAAAATGACATCACTATGATGAGGTCACTATGATGAGGACATTAAAATGACATCACTATGATGAGGACATTAAAATGACATCACTATGATGAGGGACAGACTGGGATGATTCAAAAAATAAAATGTTATGTTTCATGTTTTCCATATTATTCACAATACATCTGTGTTGTTTGATTGGTTAAGAAAACAAAGAGCAACTCAACAGAGGGAATGCAAACAAATACGACACACAAGTCTACGTCTTATTGTGTCATTAAAGATACAAAACATAGCTATCTGTTATTATGGCAATGTAAATGTATGTTATCAATAAATATGTCAGTAATCAATCAATCAATCAATCAATCAATCAATCAATCAAACAATCAATCAAATTGTGACCCCTAACATCAATATGAACTGGAATATGTAATGAGGACTGTTATATTTATTTATTGTATCTTTTTTCTGTTTGGAGTGTTTGCATGTCTGTGTGTGACATCATATATTATGACATCATCTATGACATCATGTTTGACACAAGAATGAACTTTCTACTATCTCTATCTCTGCTCTCATTGGCTGACCTGAAACCTCACTGTCCAATCAATTAGCTCTCTACATACACAGCTCAACCAATCATGGCTGTACTGACGGCGATGTAACGAGCAATGACAATGAGGAGAGATGAGACACATTGCACCACAACAACAACAAACACAATAACCAATCGGAGAGAGCGAGAGGCCCCAGGGAGGTGGGACCTGATAAACGATTGGTTTAGGATGATGTGACAGGCAGGCAGGTGCTGGGGTGGGGAATGGTGAAGGACAGTGTTGCCATGCCAATTGATAACATCAAGGCGGGGAGGAGTTGTGGGCTGCATGCTGATTGGCCCTCCCTCACACATCGCCACACTTACCATTAATGGGGACTTTAATCATTGGAACGGATAGAAAAGAAAAGAGAGGAGACAGTATTTAAGCAACATTAAGGTTTCAGCAACTAGCCTAGCCTAGTCTTGCCTAGCTTAGCCTCGCCTCGTCTTGCCTTAGGCTAGCCTCGTTTCGCCCTGCCAGCCTAAGCTAGCCACGCCTAGCCGCACATAGCCTGGCCTAATCTAGCCTCACTTCACCTAGCCTCACCAAGCCTAGCCTAGCCTCATCTTGCCCTGCCAACCTAGGAGAGGCTCACTTCGCCTAGCCTTACCTAGCCTCGCCTAGCCTAGCCTCACCTAGCCTAGCCTCATATTACCCTGCCAACCTAGGATAGCCTCACTTTGCCTAGTCTCACTTCGCCTAGCCTCACCTAGCCTAGAGGTCACCTGCATGTCCTACACATTCTCACTCCCAGGTTTTAATAAGGTGACGAGTTGGGGCAAAATCTGACCAATCATCAGACATTTGGGATGCGCAATGATCTTGCAGCTCCGCCTGTCTGTCTCTCTGTCTGTCTATCCTACATTACAAAGTAGCAGTAGAACACATGCCCCTGTGTGGTCAAATTTTATCCTAGCATAAGATCATCTCCAGCTGTCCATGTCTTTCGCCCCAGAACATTTCACAAAGATCTCTATAACTGTGAATTTTCTCATCATGGCAGGCGTGCTGACAGCGAGGCCTTGAAGCTCATGAGGTGCGGCCAAGCGAGCCGCTAGGCATGCAAGTGTCAACTAGCGTGCCATCAGTGTTGGCAAGTACGTGTCTCCAAATTGCACACGTTAGCAATATGTGTAGCATTATGTAGCTAGATAGCAAGCTACATAATGTAAACAGGCTGGCTACGAGCAAGCGCACATCACTTCCACCCGGCTAAAGGTTAGGACAGTGTAGCCAATTAAAAAGATGGGGGCGTGGTTTGCATAATGGTCTGGTGCAAAAGGCTGCACAACAAGAGTTCTGCACAACCAGGTAAAGAAACTAGACTAAAGCTCCCTTATTGTGCGATTAAAATATGTCAGTACTTTCACATAAAACGCCAATATTAGTGATCAAGTGGCACAATTTTTATTCAGAGTGAGGTAGATTTTTCGCACAGTGAGTGCTCTGAGGTACAATGTGATGGTTATTGCATAACCGGGTAGGGCATGGATTCCCAGCTTGCATCGTTACCGACTTGTGTGGTCGGTGCCCTAGTATGCCAGTGCTCAGTGTAGCATCTACTGTATCTTCAATAAAGTTATTTGAAGCAATTTAGATTCACTGCCATCTTAATTGTAGTTCGGACATTGTTGCAATTACCTCTCTCCGTGGGCAGAGGGAGACAATGGACATAAAACGTACGGATTGTAGCATTAAAATGCTTGTTAGCTTAGCATTGTCATTGGTTAGAACATCAAAGCTTTATTGTCCCCCACTCCCCGTCTAAAGTGACATGTTGTGTCCATGCAGAGGTCAGACGTCACATACAGGCGTGACATCACATGGTCGTTGTGAATGGGGGGATGGAGTGAAGCCCACCGCTCACTTCACAAACACAACAATAATTCATAAAAACATAAACAATATAAACATTAACCACTTAAACCCTTTAGACTTACAGGTAAAAAAAGAGATTGGTTAATTTCACCAAATGTTCCCCGATTTTTCCTGAATGTTCCCCAATCCTTGACAAAATGAACAGCTGTTTTCACAGAATGATCATCTATTTTCGCCAAAAGTTCGCCCATCTTTTGACGAAAGTTCCGCAGTTTTTTATGACATCAACGGAATTGGGACGCTAGGGTTCATGTGGTTAAAAAAATAGAGAAAAGGTTAAAGAAAAAAGTCAAATGACCGTTGAATAGAAATTAAATAAAACAAAAAACTGTCAAACTTACGATAAAATGTAAAACCTTCTGAGACAACAACAAGCAAGCAGAGATGGATGAACTCGAGACAAAATCTCTCTTTCTTCTCTCGTTCTCTCCAGTTTCATCTCTCTCTATCTCTAGTTCTTTCTGCTTTCTGCTCCTGTCTTGTTTTCTCCTCCTGTCTTGTCTTTGCTGCTAGCATGTCTGTGCTAACGTTGTTGCACTAGCGGCTAACACAGGAGGTGTTTGATGTCAACTTCCTGTGTGTTGTATGTGTGGTGGTAGCAGAGCAAGCTGGCTGCTGATTGGCTGATAGAACTAGAAAGGGAAAAAAAAGAGAAAGGCTTACCCAGGATAGCGGTCGGCACAAAGGGGTCTAACATCAGCGCCGAGACAGAGAGAAGAGAAAGAGCTAAAGTTAGTAACAAACTTTACAATGAACACAACCGAGGTGGAAAAAGCGGCACTCCAAAATAACTGATACAAGACGGTTGGCTCAGAAACTAATTTCTCTTTCTTCCTCCACAGAGCTTTGGAGGATTAAAGACATACGTGGTTCTGAGCCAGCCGTCTTTACCAGTTAATTTGGAGTGCCTCTATTAGTATTAACTGTAGCTGAGCACCCACTGCCAAGGAGGCGGACAAAGGAAGCGCATGTATCCAGTAGTCCAACTTTGTTCCATTTTATTTATTTTTTCTTCCATCAATATAGAAAGTTTGTCCCTGCTGTGGAGTGCCTCAAAGCTCCATCTTGTGTCCATCCTTTTATCCATTAGGCATGCTTCCCTGCTCGGTCAAATCATTCAAAAGAAATATGACATTTCATTCATGTCATTCCCTCCTTAAGTTGAATACTTTAACTCCTTGACTGACAGAAATGAAACATTGTTTGCTAAGCCACTTCCAGCGATTTCCGAGTTTTTTCACTCAAAAAAGCATTTTTTCCAAATCCATTAACATGGGAGTGAATGTGGCTTGTTTTTTTTTGCGATCACGTGATGTGCTGCTTCTTTGCTTCACTAGGAGTCAAATGGTGACTCATAGGTTAGCGAAGAGCGCCATCTAGTGTAAAACCACCGAAAACACAAAAGCTCGTCATTCTCGTTATTGGCAGCCTGAGCCTTAGCAAAATATGAGGAGAAATCTCGTCATTGGCAGTCAAAGAGTTAAGTCTACGCTCAAGACTGTTTCATCCAATAGCTTAATTCCCCTTACTGTGGCAGATCTTATCATTGGTTGTTCTTACTGTTTACTTATGTTCTGACTCTGATTAATGCTGACTGCTTATTGTGCCTGTATGTCCTATCGTTTATGTCGCTGATGTCTGCATATGCGATTAAGCACTGTGGTCAAATGTGCTTTATAAATGCATTTGAATTGACTTGAATTTGAGTGTGTGTGTGTGTGTGTGTGCGTGCGTGCGTGCGTGCGTGCGTGCGTGCGTGCGTGCGTGCGTGCGTGCGTGCGTGTACCTGGGTAGACGAATGAGTTCTTGATAGAGGTGGTGATGGTGTTGGACTTCAAGGTGAAGGACGAGGGGGATGAGACCGCTGGAATAAAACATTATATAAAAATATTATAATCATACTTATAATATTAATAAAAATAACATAAGTAAAATAGTAAAATATGTCACCAATTTGTCACCAGAATGTTTCCAATCATGTTTTTGTTGTTGAGAATGTTGGAGGTGCAAACACAGGTAGTTCTTGTGTCTCATTTTTCTCTCTCAGGAGCATAAAATAACAAATATTTGGACTTCATGCTTCATGTTGCAGGTTCCCTCTACTACTATTGTAGGCTGCAGGGTGC
>NC_139959.1:38795538-38805538 GCF_963454915.1 Gymnoscopelus microlampas | reverse complement strand
TATAGCAAAATAAGTGTTTCAGAAAACTGTTAGGATTTAGAAGACATTTGTAGATGCGTTCCCGGATTGAATGAGTTAAGTAAGAACACTGTGAGTACTTCATCCACAGTACCGGACAGTACTTGGACAGTACCGAGGTCAAAGGTCATAGGTCAGAGGTGTTACTTACAGGTAATATGTGTAGGAGTGAGAATTTCTTCGGCTGAGTGTTGGTGGTGGTGGGGGGGCAGAATGGAAGGAGGGATGAAATGGAGGGAGAGAAGGAGAAAGAAAGAAAGAAAAAAAGAAAGAAAGGAGACCACATTAAAATAAATAAACTTAAATGAATATACAGTTAATGTAATGTTACCAAAGCGACACAGGGCTAATGATGATTGGCTGAAAACAGAGAGAGTGAGGGTGGGCGGGGCTGGGATGGGCTTGTGACGCGGAGAGAGAGAGAGGGAGAGAGAGAGAGAGAGAGAGAGAAGAGAGAGAGAGAGAGAGAGAGAGAGAGAGAGAGAGAGAGAGAGAGAGAGAGAGAGAGAGAGAGAGAGAGAGAGACCAGTTACAGTATATGGCACTTATCTACTCTACATACCTTTAGCCAGAATCATTTGTATCATTCTTTACTATTTTTTGTTGACGATTCGTGTGTGTGCATGAGTGTAATGAGTGTAATCAGTGTATATGTGTGAGCACGCTCACACATGTTCACACGTTGTGTGTGTGTGTGTGTGTGTGTGTGTGTGTGTGTGTGTGTGTGTGTGTGTGTGTGTGTGTGTGTGTGTGTGTGTGTGTGTGTGTCTCTCTCTCTGTGTGTGTGTGTGTGTGTGTGTGTGTGTGTGTGTGTATGTGTGTGTTTTACCGTTTCTTCATCAGTAGTATAACTCCGAGGAAGATGATGATTGACAGCAGAACTCCGGCGGTGGCTCCAGCGATCTTCACCGTGTGGTCCGACTGTTTCTCTGGCTCCGCCTCCGGACCGCCTGTCACCGCCCCTGCAACCAGCGGTGCAAAGTAACTAAGTACATTTACTGAAGTACTGTACTTCAGTACAATTCCGAGGTACTTTTCCAGTTTTTCATAATTTATACTTCTGCTGCATTACATCTCAGAAGCACATATTGTACCTTTTACTCCACTACAATTAGCTTTAGTTAATAGTTACTTTGCAGATTTAGATTATCATATAAAAAAAGAAAAACATAACATACGGTACATTAATCAATTAAGCCCTATTCTATACTCTGTTTTGTTTAAAATTAGACGATCTACAAGGTCACGCAATGCGACACGTTCTGAGCTTGTAGATCATCTAAACCACACAGACCGTTTTTTAAGACGTTACCGACGCCTGTTACACAGCGAAACAGCTTTGTTTGCGTTTGTTTATGTGAGTGGCTTTGAGCTGTTTCATCATGCAATGTAGGACAATGAGGAGACTATTTTTTGGTAATCAACGGTGCAACTGAGCAAGATATCTCACCAACTGGACTAGTTACATCATGACAAGGTTAAAGGAGGAGTTCACAAAAAAAAATGACTTATTTTCTATCAATTGCACACCATATGAAGCCTTGAATCCATGGATTCTTTTTTGTTTTTGTCGCATTCCTAAGCTAATAATTTGATTCCCGTCTCCTACCGGCTAATGTATCCGGTAGGAGACACAAAGTAGATTATTTGTGTCTCCTACCGGAAATACACACGGTCATCAAATTATTGTCTTAGGAATGCCACAAAAACAAAAATAAATCCATGAAATCAAGGCTTCATGGGGTGTGTAATTGATAGAGAATAAGTATCTTGTTTGGCATTGTTTTGTTTTTTTACCTACTAGTTACGGGCCGAAAAACTGTTTATCCAATGAGGAGTGAGGGTGGGTCTTACGATTAGCCAATATTAAGCACGGACCGCTGAAGTGACTATGAGGACTAATGATAACGTAATTGTTGGAATTATTGTTATTTTCAGTGTATTGAATCCTTCAGTAACAGTTCACTGAAAGGTTTCATTCAAATGATTTGTTCAGTCTACAGTCTGTATCTATCTACAGTCTATCTATCCATCCACAGGCAGGTCATTCACTGACTGGATCCATCAGAGAAACACGTTCAGACAACTGTCCTCAGGCTATGGAATCTAAACTCACACGTGGCTCTTATTTCAACTAGAAGTTCGGGCCGCTGCGCGGCCCTCACATCTAGCGTCCGCGCGACGTCGCACTGTGTAGGTGTGTACATGTAGTGTGCAAGGAAGTAGTAGTGTTGAGTATAGTGATTGAGGCAAGAGAAGTATTGGGTATGAATGTAGGCGGGTTGTTGTTGATTGAAATGAGATTGCATTGTTTGTTAGATAGCATGGTTTATTGGCATGGTGTGATGTCGGACAGTGTTGGTGGCAACATGTAAATGTGAGAAAGGCAAAATAGCAGTGAAATGAAATGACATCCAGAATAACATTAACAGTGAAGCATTAATCAGGAGCAGGTGTACAGTATGTTGCATTGGGGGGAGAATACAAACAAAGGCAATGGCAATTATGTTGAAGAATGAAGGTCATTTGTCACTATGCAATCAGGGAGTAGCAGCACATGCAAAGTGTTTGAATGAGCATGTTTGGATTAATAAAAGAGTTCGGGATAAACAACGTTGTCAGTAATTCCCTCATCATTGTTCACAATGAAAACTTTGACGGCGCTGGCTCTCTTTCCCCTGGAGAAGGCTGTGTAGAGTTGGCCATGAGCGAACACAGGTTGAGGCAAGTAGATGCCAACTCGTTCGTTCTCTTGCCCCTGCCCCTTATTGATGGTAACAGAGAAAGCTAAGCGGATAGGGAACTGTCGTCTGATGAAGGTGAAGGGAAGCTCCTCATCTCTGTCATAGTGAGGTATCCTTGGGAGGAAGATTTTTTCACCCCTGTTTGTGCCAGCTGCAATCTCACACTCAATGATTTTGTCCATCATCTGCAGTACCACCATTCTGGTGCCATTCTTGAGAGTGCGGTCGGGACCTGCTTGCAGGTTTCTCAGCAGCATGACTGGGGCTCCTACTTTCAACTTGAGGTTATGATCAGGCATTCCAGAGGGTGTCAGTGAATTGAGGAATTCCACAGGCATGGAGTCCTTGTGGTCGTCCTCCAGAATTGTGTCGGCTGAAAAGTAGACTCTCTGTTCTGTAGGGAAGTCTGCCAGGCATATGTTGTTGATTTCTCTAATGTCATTATTCAGAGGAGTGTATACAGTGCCATTGAGAAGGTTGTCTTTGTTGACACATCCAGTTTGCAAGTCAGGAAAGGTGAATGAAATGAGAGTTTGGAGATCGTGAACCAAGTGGTGGGGTTGAATGCGGACCTGCCATTCTGTGTCCTCCTCGTGTGGGAGTGTTCCTTCCCCTAATGCAAGGAGATAGTGGGAGAAGTCCTTCTCTGCTGCGTGTGTTCTCATGTTGAGGTTTAGCTTGTGGTGTTTCATGTGAGGATAGAGTGTTGACATCTGGATGCATGCTGAAACTATCTGGGGCCTGCCTGCTCTTTTGATAACGGGGAGGGTTTGCCTTGGGTCTCCACCCAGGAGGACAGTTTTGCCACCCCAAGGCTGCTGTGAGTGCATGAGATCCCTCAGTGTTCTTTCCACACACTCGACGTTAAAGCGGTCAACACTGAAAATCTCGTCCCAGATGATTAAGTTGCTGTCTTTAATGAGCTTGGCCAGATTGGACTCTGCGTTGATGGCACAGACAGAGTCTTGGAAAATGGGGATTGGGATCTTAAATCGTGAATGAGCGGTCCTACCACCCTCTGCCCATTTGTGAGAGTTCATCATCAATTGCAAGCAGTAGCTGATTTTGTATGAATGTTGTGTCTACTGCGTCTGTGGGGCACCTTTGTGCAGTGGCCTCCGCATGGAGAAAGTCTTCACTGAGCTCTGCAAAGAATCTGTCATACAGATGTTTGGGCTCTGATGGGTGACAGTAGTGGAGGATGATGGCAAAGGTTTCGCGGACTTTCCTTGGAGATGCGTAGCGTGACACCTCATGCATGGCGGTAATCCATTCTAGATCGTCCTGAAGCAAGCCCATGGCTAGAGCTGTGTCTTTGAAAGTGTCATAGTGGTTGCCATCATG
This sequence comes from Gymnoscopelus microlampas, assembly GCF_963454915.1. Lineage (NCBI taxonomy): Eukaryota > Metazoa > Chordata > Actinopteri > Myctophiformes > Myctophidae > Gymnoscopelus > Gymnoscopelus microlampas. The sequence continues at coordinate 38,801,432 of NC_139959.1, read as the reverse complement.
TACCTTAAGGTCCTCATAGGTCTGTGGTCCTCTGATATGTGCTAGGAGCAGTTTCAAGTAGAATCTTTCTCCTTGGAGCACGGATACATTGGACATTCTTCCTATTGTACGTGGAATTTCCCTGTCCTTGGGTGCGTGGACTCTTTTATTCCACATGTGGGCCTTCCATGTGTAGTGTTCGGGAATCTGCATGTATAGATATTGCCTTGCTTCAGGGTCCTGGCTGTTTAGTTCGAAGAAGGCAAGCAATGTAGTGGGTTTGGCTGCTGCTATGGCCTCCTGTGCATGGCCTTCTCTGAAGACTATGCTCTGCTGGCCGTCTGTGTGGATGGCGAGATTGGTGACAGCAGGGAGTCTGTCCTGGATCTTGTACTCCATAGTCCTCCAGTGTGCATCATGAGCATCAATGGTTCTGGCATTGATGAATTTGGAGATCTCATCCCTGTCTTCAATGTCGAGGGTGCCAACATCAGCTCCCTTATGTACGTATTTGTACAGGTACTTGATGGTCTGGAAGGAGCCTACAAATTCAACGTTGATGTGGCATTTGTATTTGAGAAGGACCCAGGGGTTGTAAGGAACGACCCACCTGCTGTCAAACAGAAAGCCTTTCTTGTTGAAGGTGTGGCCGTCAATGGGCCGCCTGTACTCCGGGTAGCCATGACCATGATGAGGCAGTCGAGTGGTGGCACAGAAGTTTTTGGGGAATTTCTTAGAACAGAGGCCATTGACCATGCAGGGGCTGTTGGGGTAGCCTGGACCACAGGGTCCATGGAGCATGGATTGACACACCAGCTGATGCAACTCTGGCTCCTTGTCCAGGTCAGGTATGTCTGTTCTAATGATGTGATCAATGTCATCTACAGTCAAAATCTCGTGTAGGAGTAGCAGTATGTGGGCATGTTTCAGTCCTCTCATCTGTCCCTCAACAGTGTGTATTCTAGCCTTCATTTTGCCAAAAACTCCCAGCTTCATGTCGCGGAGGAGCTCATCCAGACTCCGTTTGAAGACTTTATTGACAATGTCTGGTCTGTCAGTGGGCTGCTGGTGTTCAAAAATGTTATTGAGGACACCTTCACTCCGTGAGTTTGCCGTAATGGTAATGAAGAGGTCAAACTTTTTGTATTATGGTGATGTCAGATAGTGTCAGACATCTCCATATATGGAGCTGCCTATATCAGTTATGCCCAAATATGGGACCGTGATGGCTGTGCCCCTGTCATTATGGTGATGTCAGATAGTGTCAGACATCTCCATATATGGAGCTGCCTATATCAGTTATGCCCAAATATGTGGGTTCTCTGATGTCAGACCAAAATAAGCACCCGGAAGTGAATTTCGCGCTGGGGAAGAGATTTGCATAGTATTGGGGCATAATGCGTTTCATATTTATTGTACATCATGGAAGTAGAGTAACGGTATGGGAAGCAGCCGGTTCAGAGGCAGAATATTGAGGAATTTTGGGGTAAAATGTGGAGTTAGTTGGGCCATGTGTGTGCGTGGAGACCGCGCACACACACATGTGTAGCCCCATGAGTTTGGCCGTCAATTATAGGTGCAAGATAATATAAACATGTTTATTTGATGGACGAATGGCCCCAAACTACATAAAGAGGACCAGCTATGTTGATGTCTATTGATCGGTTACATAAAATCACTTAGAGTGAGAGAAATCGCTTCGTGTGGATGCAATGTCAGACAATCAGAGGGCATCATGGATCAACTTGGTGAGGAATCGCGAGGAACTCTTGATAGCATTAGCTTTGCTATACAGATCTCAAGCATTATAATTAGCTCTGATGTATGGAGCTCCTGCTAGCATTGGCATGGAATTCTTGATTGCATTAGTATGAGCTTTGATGTACGGAACACTTGATAGCATTAGCTCTGATGTACCGAACTCTTGTTAGCATTAGCTCTGATGGACGGAAACTCTTGCTGGCATTAGCGTTAGCTTTACTCTACGTGACTCTTGCTAGCATTAGTTTAAGCTTCAATGGACGTGACTCTTGCTAGCATTTAGTGTAAGCTTCACTGTACCTAACTCTTGCTAGTATTAGTGTAAGCTTGACTGTACGTAACTCTTGCTAGCATTAGCTTAACTGTACGTAACTCTTGTTAGCATTAGCGTTAGCTTTACTCTACGTGACTCTTGCTAGCATTAGTTTATGCTTCAATGGACGTGACTCTTGCTAGCATTTAGCGTAAGCTTCACTGTACGTTTACTCTTGCTAGTATTAGTGTAAGCTTCACTGTACGTAACTCTTGCTAGCATTAGCTTAACTGTACGTAACTCTTGTTAGCATTAGCGTTAGCTCTGCAGTACATGACTCTCATCTTAGCTTGTTGTGGTAAAATATTAGTGTAAACGAACAGGAATTAACAGTAGTTTGGCTGTTATACAGGAATTAGAGCCAAATGCAAACGTAAAGTATGAAATACAGACATTCAACGCTAATACAAACAGAAAAGAAGACATTTTAAGAAAGAGCAGGACAATTATGACTTGTTCTTTTCTCCATGTGTTCATGTGAAACATAATGAAAGTGTGTGTGTGTGTGTGTGTGTGTGTGTGTGTGTGTGTGTGTGTGTGTGTGTGTGTGTGTGTGTGTGTGTGTGTGTGTGTGTGTGTGTGTGTGCGCGTGTGTTCGTCTGACCTGTCAGCAGTTTGTCTCCAGGAGCAGGAGCGATACGGATGTACGGCGTTGTGAGTTGAGTCGCGATTATAGCAGCTGTCAATCAAATGCATGCAGACGAACAGGCAGGCAGACAGACAGACAGACAGACAGACAGACAGACAGACAGACAGACAGTCAGACAGACAGACAGACAGACAGACAGACAGACAGACAGACAGACAGACAGACAGACAAGACAGACAGACAGACAGACAGACAGACAGACAGACAGGCAGAGAGAGAGAAAGGCTGTAGCAGTGGTTTATAGTAAAGCAGAAATATTAGTAAGATGTTGCATTACGATGCATCTTCTCATGATTGTAAACGCCTCATCACCGTTTGATTGGCTGAGCAGCAGAATTGAACAGGAAACACGTGAAGGTGTCATTCTTTTTTCCCATTCAAACCTGCTGCTGAGCCAATCAAACACAGATATGACAGGAAAATGACTCGGAAATGGCCACCTTGCCACCTTCTGGAAACCAGAGACTACAGTTATACACAGAAGTGTTTTTTGGTGGATTTTTTGTTCATATTTACAGTCAAAGAAGAACAACACCATTCAGCTCATACAGAAGAGAGAGAGAAAACTCCTAAAAGAGACAGTGTTAAGCAGCAATTCATTGTAACCATCAGACGTTAGTATTTATTAGACATTTTGAGTTTATATTTCTCCATGTCACTTTAACCATGCACATGAAACTGTGGTTTTATACACCTGCTGCTATTTTTATTTGCAGTTTATGAGTGACCAGGCCAGAATCTGTCTTCCACACAGACTGTACATTCAGGGAGAGACACTGTCTGGACAGAAGTTACCATCTGCTCCTCCCTGTAACATCTCTTCATTTGGGATCTCAGGGGATGGCAATTGCCACTCTAGTGTTCACATTTAACCTCAAATTCATTTTTTTCCTGCCTATTTTCCCCAACTCTGTAATTTCTTAACAATAGCATCTCAATCCATGCCTGTCCATCTACATGTGACACATGTTATAGACATGTATTTTCATAAGAAAGTATTTTTTTTTTTTTTTTTTTTTTTAATCTTTTGAAATAATTCCAACACATTTAGTAGGAAACATTCAAAAAAGTGTTTTTTAACTCATAACCCATAAAATGGGTCGGCGACCCCAGAATGGGTCCCGACCCTTTGCTTGTGAAACGCTGCTGTGGTTTATACTGTGGAACAAAGCCACAAGGAAACATAACTACTGTTGAAGGGATTGTAGCTTTAACACAATCAGGAGAACTTTATGAGCCTCATCTGTTTAACATTCACATCACCTCCCGCACCGCAAAGCATTGTGGGTACTTTGACTCAGGGCCAACCCCTCTGGGACTTGATTGGCTGCTGCTGTGTGAATGACAAGCGCCGAGGGGACAGACACAGCCAATCAGCATCTGTTGTTGCTAACGACCAGCAAATAAAACCTGATTGAATCTGGAAACCAAACTAACTAATTACTGTGTGTGTGTGTGTGTGTGTGTGTGTGTGTGTGTGTGTGTGTGTGTGTGTGTGTGTGTGTGTGTGTGTGTGTGTGTGTGTGTGTGTGCGTGCGTGCGTGTGTGTGTGTGTGTGTGTGTGTGTGTGCGTGCGTGTGCCGTGTGTGTGCGTGTGTGGCTTGTGTGTGTGTGCGTACAGTATGTGTATCCACGTGTGTGTGCGTGCGTGTGCGTAACAATGGTGCGTGTTATGTCCAGCAGGGGAGTAAACATTGTTTGTGTGATTTTAGCGTTTAGCCTCTGATGCTAAACGACCCCCTGGAAAGCCATAGCAGACTGTCATTAGCCTAGCGTTAGCCTGTAGCACACAGCCTGGCGTTAGCGCACAGCCAGTTAATGAAGAGAACGTGACTGCAGTCAGAGCCAGTTAATAATCATAATATCATTCATAAGAAGACATTATACTGAAATTAAATGAGAGAGAGCAGTAGGTATGGGTAGAGGAGAGGAGTAGACAAGGGGAGAGGAGAAGAGAGGTGTAGGCTAAGGGAGAGTAGAGCAGAGGAGGGGAGAGGAGAGGAGGATGGATAAGGTACCATCTGTTCATTAGTTTGAACAGGTGTACGGTGCAAAAACTTAGCCTAGCGCTATCACTTAGCTGGCTGGCTGGCTAGCTAGACACCATCTGTGTTCCATTATTTAGAATGGTTGCACTGCTGCTTGGCAGCTAGCCGCTAGTTTAGCCTCCAGGCTAGTAGCGCTCACCAGAGCCCAGATATCTGGCTGGCTTACAGCTCTATAGCCACTGTACTGTAACTATCAGGCCACAGGTTCAAACCCTGCCGCAGGTAATGTGTGTCCTTGAGCAGGGCATTGTGTTCAGTGTTTTTATTGTTTATTATTTTTTTGTTACTGTTTATATTTGCAGCAAAAATAAGAGAGGAACCAAAACTTTTATTTTGTCCTCCGCCTATGTACCAATTTCATCCAATCAGGAGAGAGAACTCACAGGGTAGAAGATAAACAAGTGAAATTGGAAGTGATGAAACTAAAAAATGGAATTGGAACAACCTAGGCACAACCTTGGTTTCTATAGCCTGATTTATACTTTGTCGTATAACAGTGTGGTGCACAGAAAATAGCCAATCTACTATCACACAGCGCATTGTGATTCACGATGCAACATGTTGTCATCTCATACGACAGCATATAATATAAAGCAACAGCTTTGTTTGCATTTGTTTAGGTGCTAAAAATCAATGGATCAACTATTTTATAATAATACATAATTGTCATTATGTATTCCTACGGGCTGGGTTGATGGTTGGTTGTACCGAATGACCATTTTGAATGTTTTTCATAACTGTTAACTGAGCTTGTTAAGCAACCATGAAACGATAAGAATAAAATGTAGGGTACTGTTTAGAATGGAGGAATGTTTGTGACTCACCCAGGGTCCTAATTTAACATCCACCAGTACTGCAGTACATACAAGAACCCGAATTTGGGTAAATGTAATCTTTGGTGAGTATGTATTTACTAATGTATTACTGTAGATCTGCTGTGCTGTGTGTTGTGGTAGCATGTCTAGGGGGCCACAGTTATAGTTAACTGTTTAACCGCAAACCGTTAAGAAATGTGAAACTAGTTGGTTAAAGTTTTCATTTATTATGGTATTATTTTGTATTTATTTAACATTTTTGGTGCAAGGTTAGCTGTTACAAAGCTGCAACTGCTTCATGATTTCTGCCCAATTCTGCCTTACACGTT
>NC_139959.1:38763038-38788038 GCF_963454915.1 Gymnoscopelus microlampas | reverse complement strand
ACAGTGTGTTTGGACCGCATCGCGGGCTCATGGGTAGGCCATAAAATTATGACGGCTCTGACTGAGGGGAATCATTTTGGCGTTGCACGGACCGCTGTGCTCCTACTATGTACTGTGCAGTGGTGGAAAAAGTACTCACATTTCTTACTTAAGTAAAAGTATCAATACTGCACTGTAGAAAAACTCTGTTACAAGTAAAAGTCCGGAATTTAAAATTAACTCGAGTAAAAGTACAAAAGTATTGGTATCAAAATGTACTTAAAGTACAAAAAGTAAAAGTACTAAAATGTTTGAAAATAGCCTATGTATTAAATAGGGCTTGAGTGGTTAATGTATGTTTTAAAAGGGGCGGCCATAGCTGAATGGTTAGTGAACCCGTCTAGGGAGCCAGAGGCCCTGGTTGCCCCAGGTTCGATTCCAGGCCAGGTCAGCATATGTGTCGATGAAATGAAATTTGTCCCTGAGCAAGACTCTTAACCCCTAATTGCTCACAGGTTCTCATTGGAAACAAGGCCGCAAGGACTTTCATGAACGACCTGTTAAAAGGACTTATCCTTAAAACATAATAATTTATATCTGCAAAGTAACTAGTAACTAAAGTTATTATAGCGTAAGTTCCAGAATGGGACTTACTATGGGATATCATCGCCCTCTAGCGATGCCACAGAGCAAACACACCGATCTCCCGAGCAGCAATCCTCCCAGATGATTGGTAAAGGGTTAGTGTGACGCAAAAAAACGGCGACCGGTTGTAGTATAAATACTCTTGCGTCATCAGTGCTCGACCTCTTCTTCTACTCTGCAGTGACTGCTTGCACTCGGAGCTGAACGAAACATCGGAGGAAACTTAGCGAATTCCAACACAACCTGAAGCGAGGGCACTAGTTGTTCCTTCACGGGCGCTTTCGTGATAAAATAAGTTTCTGTAATTAACTCTCCCGAGTTTTCGCAACTTTATTCGACTTTTCTACTCTTCGTCTTCAATCCACCAGTGGCTGAGTTTGTGCTAGGCTAGGCTAGCTTATCCCCTGCTAACCTCGTGTCGAAACAACAACAACAACAAGATGGAGTCTCCTCGTCCATGCGGCAAGAGGGGATGCCTTCTCCTCATCGTAGCAGAGGACGAGCATACTCTGTGTGTATCCTGCCTGGGGCTCCGACATGTGTGGCCCCTGTGGCGCTTTGTCTCCGAGCCAGTTGGAGAGACGTCTCGACAGGGCCGGACAACTAGCGCTGGCAGCTAACGGCAGTGCTAGCCCCGAGGCACCGCCCGCTCATGCTGGAGCGCAGGCGGCTAGCACTAGCGGGGGGGCTATGGGCCCTCCACTCCACTCGGCCCCACGTTCCAGTGGAGCTGTCCCCAAACGGACTGGGGAGGCCAGACTGGCTCCCCAGTCCTCCGGGAGCGTCGTCGACGAGGACATCGGACTGTGCCAGGGCGATGACTTCCTCAACTCCCCGACGTCGTCTGTAATCAACTGGGGAGACACGGAGCTCCCAGGATGCTACGACGACGATAACGAGGAGGACGGGCCCCTCGCGCCGGAGGACGACGACGCCGTGGCCTCCTACCAGGTACCGGAGGTGGCGATGGTCAGCCCAGACCCTCCGGTGCCAGGGCCAGAGGAGGCAGCGGTCTACCCGGAGCCTGGCCAGGAGGCCGAGGTCTTCGGGGAGCCTTTTCTCGTAGTGCTACGTCGTGCTATGGCGAGGTGCGGCCTAGCACAGCCGACGGAGCCTGCGAGGTCGCCTATCGGGGTTCCAATTCCAGGCTTCCAAAGGATTGGCGCCCCTCCCCCCCCCCCCCGTGTGGTTGACTCCAGGCTGCTACCGGAGGCCGGCGGAGTCAGAGATGCGGTCCCATACTCCTGGGCGGTTCGTCGGGAGCCAGTGCCGCTCGGCTTCAATGCCGACATCGCCACGGGGGTCGACCTGGGGGTGGCAGGTCTCCCACCCATGGACCGGGACCTAGCCACCGCCATCGAAAGGGCCAAGCCAGGTCGGGTAGGCGCGGACCGCAGATGCGGACACCCCATCTTCACCAATCCGAGGATGAGGGCCCTCTCCGGTGCACACGCCGTGCTGTATAAGGCCTCCAGCAGAGGGCGTCCAAACGCCTCTGCAGTACGGAAGAGACACAAAATGGTCGCCTCTCTCTCCTCTCTCGAAAGGGCGGAGGAGAGGCAAGTGTTGCTGACTCTGAAAACCCCGGTGTTACACCGGCGAAACTCCCCAGGGGGAACGATAGTTTCGCACAAGGTACACACGCCTCACAAGATGGCGGTTCCTCTCGACCTTTCCAAGGAAGTGGCCAGAAGGAGACGGAACCTACAGCGACGGACCCAAGTAGGTGCAACACCACAGAAGGGTTCCGGCGTCTCGTCACTCAGAGCGACGAGGCCTCACGTTCCCATGGGAACGGGCGCTCGCTCAGTGACGAAAGCGACATTAGCCCGGCTAACGCTAGCATGCGATGTTACGTGGGAACCCCCGTCTACGTCACGGACGCCACGGGCTTCCCTCGCCGGCATACGGTCATCTGTCCCGGCGGGACAGATGACGTCAGCAGCCCCCACCTTCCCCACGAATCCTCTCGCTCGCTGTCTCTCCAGATGGAAAGCTTGCAATCCACATCCTTGGGTGTTACGCACCGTGCAAAAAGGATACAGATTACAATTCAAGAGCTCACCTCCACTATCCACTTCGGTAGTGTTCTCCCGAGCGTCAGGCCAGGCGGCCATCACGCTACGGGACGAGGTATCAGCTCTTTTGAGCAAGGGTGCTATCAGAGAACTATCTCCGGATCAGAGCCGGCTAGGGTTCTATTCTGAGTATTTCCTGGTGAAAAAGAAGGGGGGGGTGGTGTACGACCTATTCTGAACCTCAAGGGCCTGAACAGGTACATGATGGTTTTCAAATTTCGTATGCTCGCGACGAAAACGCTGCTGGAGCAGGTTAGTCAAGGAGATTGGTGGACGAGTATAGATCTCAAGGATGCTTACTTTCACGTTCCAATCTACCCACCGCACCGCAAATTTCTGCGCTTCGGCTTCGAAGGCAGGGTGTACGAGTACACGGTGCTGCCGTTTGGCATGTCACTGAGCCCCAGGGTGTTCGTGAAATGCACGGAAGCGGCTATAGCCCCGCTGCGGCAGCAGGGTCTGCACCTGGCGACATATATAGACGACTGGCTGCTGTCAGCAGAGTCGAGGGAGGAGGTGGAGCGTCACACCAAGGTGGCTATCGCTCACTTACAGTCCCTGGGCTTCACAATCAACGTTCAGAAGAGCGTTTTGATTCCATCCCAACAAACCACCTTCCTGGGAATTTACTTAGATTCCACCAGGATGGTCACACGCCTGTCCCAGGACAGGATAGCGGGTTTTCTGGCTTGCGTGAGGTCCATGCGCCTGGGGCGCAGGGTCACGTACAAGACTTGTATGCAAGCTGCCGGACTCATGGCCTCGGCAGTGAGTCTGATTCAGCTTGGCAGACTGAACATGAGACCCTTTCAGAGATGGATGCAGTCTCTCAGGATACCGCATTCCATGGGCTATCAGAAGGTGGTAGTGTCGGCACAGTGAGTGTCGTCACTCCAACGATGGACACAGGTGACCTTCCTGTCCGAGGGTGTCAGGATAGGCGCCGTAGCGTCCTGGAAAGTAATTACAACGGACGCCAGCCTCTCAGGTTGGGGGGCTGTTCACGAGGGCTACTCAGCCCGGGGAGTGTGGCACTCTTCCCAGAGAAGAGCGCACAGCAACTACCTGGAGCTGCTGGGGGTCTTCCTGGCTCTCAAACACTTCGAGAGCCGCATCAGCGGGTGTCATGTTCTGGTCAGAACGGACAACACCACAACGATGTGCTATGTCAACAAACAAGGAGGATTGGGTTCCCTTGTGCTGGACAGGCTAGCCAACGAAATGACGCTATGGAGGTCGAGCGCTGATGACGAAAGAGTATTTATACTACAACCGGTCGCCGTTTTTTTGCGTCACACTAACCCTTTACCAATCATCTGGGAGGATTGCTGCTCGGGAGATCGGTGTGTTTGCTCTGTGGCATCGCTAGAGGGCCTCTTAGATGTACTGGGGTAGAAGCAAAAGTACTGAAAATGGGAAATACTCCAGTAAAGTAAAAAAAAAATCCTCAAAAGTGTACTTAAGTACAGTACTTGAGTAAATGTACTTAGTTACTTTGCACCACTGCGATCAACAGCTCTCTCTGGATCGTAACCGGCTGCCTGCAGATATACATGTACATGTACAGTATTGGTATATCCTGCTCTTGCTCACGGACACTTCGCCATGAGACTGGGATTAACCCATTGAGACCTGTAGCCGATTCTACATGTCTCCTAAATCCCAACAGTATTCTTAAAAACCTGTGTTTCTATATCAGTGGTGCTCAATCTTTTTCATGTCAAGGACCCCCAAAATGAACTCAACCTCTCTACCCCCCCCATATCTCTCTCTCCTTGGGTGTGTTCCACTTCCACGTGTGCAGCCGCTTGTTGCAAAATAATCAAACTATTTGTCTGTGCAATTCCTCATTCTGTTTTGTAATGTTTTTGGATCTTATTGGAGATATTGCAGGCTTATACAGGACTGGACGGTAATATTGCAGTACTATGCGGGACTAAATGGCAAGACTTTTTTTGTTGCGGGCAGGAGCGGCGGTCATGTCCAGCAACCCTCCCCTACCCAGGGTGGCTCTAATGTCCTCTTAGCACGGATCTGCTCGGGTAGAGATCACCCGGTGCAAGACGAACCGAGGATAATTCGAATTTATTGGACCCTGTCCGATCGGGTCTCTAGACCCGCACTTGACCCAGTGACACCTGGAAAAAGAACGATGGCATGATGGGTCGACGTGTGTGTGTGTGCGCAACAAGTACATGCACACGCAACAAGCACACGCACACATGCACACACACACACACACACACACACACACACACACACACACACACACACACACACACACACACACACACACACACACAAACAGTATTTTATTATCTGTCTGTTGTATTTAAGGTGAAGAATAAATTAATTTTAGGCATGTCACACACACACACACACACACACACACACACACACACACACACACACACACACACACACACACACACACACACACACATGCACTTTCTGTGCCGCTGCTGATAGCTATTAAACTGGATTACTGCAGTGTGTGTGTGTGTGTGTGTGTGTGTGTGTGATTGACACCAGAGCTAGCAGTTTAACAGGCTAATCCCTCCTTAATCCCTGCCGCTCCCAGCTAATAGCTAGCATAAAGTAGCATAGCGTGGCGCGCTAATGAGCTAAATCCTTCAATAAGGATAAACAACAACATGGACACGACAACTGTTGACGTGACAACTGTTGACATGACGACTGTTGACATGACAACTGTTGACATGACGACTGTTGACATGATGACTGTCGCTGATGAGATGACAATACAACACGTGCCCCCATTATCACTGAGTTCCATCCATCCGTCCGTCCGTCCGTCCGTCCGTTCGTTCGTCCGTCCATCCGTCCGTCCGTTTTAACAAATTTACATGACATTTAACAAATCGGTAGCATCTGGGTGGGCAAATTCTAGTTGTTATAATTTGTTTTATTCCTATACATCTCTGGATTATGTTTTTGTATGATAGACCTGGCTGACTGGTAGCTAATTAGTGTTTTCACCCCTTAAAGTGATGGACTGCTGATGTTGGAAAATTAGAAAGCGCCTTCCCTGGAAATCATCTTTATTTCATTATATCCTCCTCTCCCTGGGGTGTGTATGTACTACTGACCACCCATAGATACTTGTAATAAGCTCATCATGTTTGAAGTAATTGATCTAATTCACAGTGGTATTTAAGCCGCCACTGGTCAATTTTCAGGTTTAAATCATTGCAAATGTATTTTCCAATTAAGAATACTACTCCGCAAAGGTAACACTTCTTATGCATTTCATATAATGCATTATAAACATAGTTATAATGCATTATAATCTGTTTACAACACTGTGTAATTATATTTATGCAACCTCTTAATTACTCAAAATGCTTCATAACAGGGGTAGGCAACCGTAGGCACTGGTGCCAACATTGGCACAGGGAAGGGTGAGAGAGAGGATTTTTCTTATAGAATATTAAAAAGAAAAAAAAGGTCAATTAAATTAAGTCCCCTCACATCTGTATGCAAATTACATCCTGCACATAATTCTACATTTATTCAAACTCTGAACTCTGACTGGGGAGGGAGTCTGGGAGATGAGGTGAGTTATTGCTCTGAGTCTAATGATCATGATCATTAGACTCAGAGCAATATGATCATGTATAACTCTGCCCGAGGAAGAGTTATACTTGAAACGCGTTGCTGAGTAGTCCGTATGTTTTAATTTAACCCATTTAGACCAGAGGCAATTCTAAAAACGCCTTCTAAATCCTGATCTAAGTTTTCTGAAAAACAAGGTTTTTCAGAGTATGAGTAATGATCTAGTTATCAAAATGTATGTATATTGACATGATAAATTAAATGGTGCCAATATAAAATCAATATGGCAACTAGTTTTCAAGATGGCGGCCGTTTTCAACTAAAATTCACAGTTTTCTGTCGTAATTCAACCAGAAATTACGTTTCAACCAGATTTAGAGAAGCCCAATGTCTAAGCAGTATTTTGATGTACATTACAATGTCAATTAGTTGAGATTATTTTTTTTATAAGAGAGTGGTGCATGGCATGAGGTTCAGCATCGGAGGTAGTATACTAACTGTAGTTATAGTATCATTTAGTGTCCCAAATGCTATCTAATTAGCCCTGTATATACACTAACTCAGGGCTGGCCACTGGCATAAGCAGTCTATGCGGTTGCTTAGGGATAGAAACAACTAGGGGGGCCTGGGAGCCTGTCATAGTCACAGAATTTTTTCGGACTAATTGAGAAACCTGTGAACATTCCCAGCTCAGAAGATCACACTTTTTGAGAAAGATTGGCCTTTCTTTCTTCCTATGACTTCTGTTCAGTCATCTCTGGTGACGGCAGATCAGCGTTAGTAATTTCCAATGAAGATGCCTGCTCTTACATCTTGCTGGCACTAGACAGAGGGAACTAGCCCAAGTAGGGTTGAGGAGATGACTCATAGGGATTCTGTGATGATGTGGTCAAGAAGAGGAGCAGCCGTGATTCATCTGATGTACTCTTCTATGGTTTCTGCAATCAACAATTGTGATCCTATGTTCTACCTGAATGTTCACAAGGTTCTCAATTAGTCTGAACCCTTACTGTGACTGTGACAGATTGTGACTCAAATGACAGGTGAGAATTATCAGCCTGGTCACATTTTTCAAACTTGCATTGGTGGACAGTCACAGTAAGTACACTTGAGTATTGTACTTAAATAAACGATCAACAGCTGATACCATCCTTAAAAGTAATATATTTGTCTTTGTCCTGCAAAGGAGTAAAACAAAAAGTACAAGTAGGCCTACATGGCATTTGGGACACTAAATTCTACTAACTACAGCTAGTAGACCACAACTACAGTGAGTCCTACACTACTTAGCCAAAACTGAACCCATGCTGAGTTTCAAACCAATGATCACTCTCTTATGGAAAGAATGTCAACTAATTGACATTGATTACAACATTGTAATGTAGATCGAAAGACTGCTTAGACCTTGGACTACTACTGTACATACGGTTTAAACTTCATTTCTGATTGAATTACGACAGAAAACTTTAGGCGAAAATGGCTGCCATCTTGAAAACTAGAAGCCATATTGAATTTTTATTGGCACCATTAAACTTGTCACGTCAAAGTACACGCATTTTGACTACTAGATCATTGAAATGTGTTCAGACATTAAAGTTCTACACTGAAAAACCTTGTTTTACATTTTAATGCGACAGCCATCTTGAAACGTCACGTAAAGAAAAACTTGATCCAGTGTGTGGACTCTATTTTTCTTTTATAATTTGACTTCTGTCCTGCACCTGGCACTTTAGAGTGGAAGTGTATGGTTATTTGTTTGTTTGTTTATCAGCTCATAAACCTGCCTTGATGTCAGGCTCTGCAATTTGAGAACACTCCTTTTTTTCTAAATCATGAATAACTGTATAGTGTTTTTCATCTGATTGCTGCAAGACCTATTATGCATTCCTCCACAATAGGCTTTTCAACCTATGACATTTTCTTTTAGGATTTTGAATAGTCTAATCAATACCTGAGAGCAATTTGACCTGCAGGTCAAATTGCTGGTACACAGAAGTTGCATGGTGCATGACAAAGATATTTTACGGTGTGGCACCGAAGGAGCTGTGTGTGTGTGTGTGTGTGTGTGTGTGTGTGTGTGTGTGTGTGTGTGTGTGTGTGTGTGTGTGTGTGTGTGTGTGTGTGTGTGTGTGTGTGCGTGCGTGCGTGCGTGCGTGCGTGCGTGCGTGCGTGCGTGCGTGCGTGTACTACAACAACACAATTGCAGGGAAGCGTTCATGGATAAGAGGTACAGATCCTGGTGTCATGTAGGACACCTATTGGTTGATAAGAAGTACCGCCGGAAGCTCATGGGCACCACATTCCTCCTTGACAAGCAGGGATTCTTTCTTGCATGAGCAGTAGCTGTTTGATACACGGACTTGACTTATTCTAACGACCAGACAACTCGGTTCCACATTATGGAGGAACAACAATATTGCAACGCAATGTTGTCGGGTTGATTTACTATCATGTTTATTTTTGGGGGCGGAGGTAAAATTATAATACTAATAATAATACTAATAATAATACTACTACTAATAATAATAAAAGCAACAAAGAGACAAAGATAAAAGAGAGATAATTTGTGCCAGTACCATTCCTTAGGTGAACCGATCTCACATGTCAGTGTGTCTCCAAGGAGCTTGTGGCTAGATTCACAGCTTTCAGAATGATCTTATTATGTCAGCTATTTATTTTCAGTTACCTTGACAAAAGCTACAACGCTGTACATTTTCAATGGCACAGCAACATAAAAGAGCAGACCAGATGAGTTTTGAGTGCAGTTCGTCGATCACATCAAAGAGAGAATTCTCCATCTCCATCCATTAGCTTTTACACTAGACTTATGTTTCATCCAATCTCTCAGTTGTCCAGTGTACAGCGTCCTGGGCTGAATGATGCTCTAGCTCTCAACCGATGGCTCATGCAGGCACATCATAAGAACTTGTGCCATTATCAGCCAGGTCATGAAACATAAACAAAAAAATAAAATATTTCTTTCATTCGAACATGGAAATGCGTTCACCATGTCCTTGTGCATGTCAGTCCAAGCACCCATGGGTGCAAGAAAATGCCCAACAACGCAAAAACAACAACAACAACAACAATAACAATGGCAATAAAAACCACAACATAACACCACAATGACAACACTACAACAACACAATTGTTCATGGATAAGCGGTACAGATCCTGGTGTCAGGTATAGGACTATTGAACTCTTATGAACTATTGGTTCATAAGAAGTACTGCCGGAAGCTCATGAGCACCACATTTCTCCTTGACAAGCAGGAATTCTTTCTTGCATGAGCATTAGATGTTTGATACGCATAGCTAGGCAGATAACGGGAATAATCGTTCACTTCCGGATAAAAGCGCCAAAATTGGTACACATACTCCTTGGGTAGTACTGTTTTGATAAAACCCGTTAGCCACCTGAAAATTCAAGATGGTGGCCATTTTTCAAGATGGCCGCCATTGAATATACAGTAATATTACATTTCCCAACAAAATCACATAGATACAAGCGCCAAAATTGGCAAACATACTCCTTGGGTATTGCTCTTTTGATAAAAAACTAAGATTTTAAGATGGTGGCCATTTTTCAAGATGGCCACCATTGAATATACAGTAATTCGCAGTAATTTCACAATAAAATGTCATAGATATGCACCAAAATTGGCACACACACTCTTTGGGTATTGCTCTTTTGATGAAACCTGTTACCCATGTAAAAATTCAAGATGGCAGACATTTTTCAAGATGGCCACCATTGTACAGTAGGCTATATACAGTCAAATCACATTTAGAAGTAAAATAGCTTAGAAGCAAGCACCAAAATTGGCTCATATACCATTCTTTTAATAACATATTAGCAGCCACCTAAAAATTCAAGATGGTGGCCCTTTTTCAAGATGGCTGCCATTTAATATACAGTATTGCTACATTTTGCAATAAAATCACATAGATTAGCGCTGAGAGACTAGCAGATCTTGCAAGTGTAGATTACAAGTAGTAATAGCGCCCTGGGATCACCCTTCGTCTAGTCTCTACCCGTCGACCTGTTTGGCTTGGGTAACCCTGCCAGGAGTACAAGACTCCTGCCGACATAGTTCTAGGGGTCATGGAGACATTCAAACTGCCCCACCACGATAAGGTGATGATCCCGTTGAGGCAGGTTTTTTTTTGTCTTTTCTTTATTTATTATTTTTGTATTGTTTTTTTTGTTTTTTTTATAGACAGTAGGCCTATACTTATTCTCTTGACCAAATTGTCTGTTTGTTCGCTTATTGTCTTGCTGCCTGGATGAGGAAGACACTTCTAAACCTTGCATCTGCAGCTGCACTGTGCCGTGCAGGTCAGACCAAATCTGTAGCATTTGCATCGACCGCAGCACTCCGACTTGCATCCACACTTGGTCAGCTGCTTGCAACTCTCTGCAATGGGTGGGAGCTCTGTCCAAAATATCTGCCACAGATCTCCATTCTTCTTCCATCCCCAGTTGGCAGGATCCTCTGTTTCTGGTTGACTTATTGTTGACTGACTCCAGATACAGCCCGCCTGGTAGGCAGCACGCTTTACATGCTCCTTCAGCGCTGATCGGGTTGGAGGAATGGCTTCATATGGTCTCTGCTTCCGAGCAAACATGTCCAACCTTGCATCATCACCTTGTGCAATGTACTATCGTACACAATAAGGTATTGGATACGACTAGGTTCGGAAATAAAACAATATGACCTACACCTAGCCCGATCGTTCATCCAGTATCATTTAAGTCCCGTGCGATCTGTACACCATCCGGGTAAGGCCATGAACAAGTCATGTATGGCCCCCTTACCCTTGGTTCGGCTCTCCCACGCTGGCACACCCTGTCGATTCAGGCGCGACTGTCTAACTAAACATATATTAAACTACATGTAATCTACAATAGCTAACTGATGTGGGGCTTATTAGACAGCATTTGGGACACTAAAGTAATTTTGTTATAACAAAATAATTATTTAGCTGATACTGAACCCCATGCTGAGTTTCACAGCAGCGGTGCCACCAGTGTGCCCTGGCTGTGCGTTGACATCCGCTCTATTGAGCTACTACCTCTCTACCTTCCGATGAAAGTCTCTCAACCGCCCCTCCACCCCCTCCCGATGCGCACACACACACACACATACGGCATAGTGGTGTCATGTCAACTTTGGAAGTCTTGTACAGGAAAATGCTACACATAATAGACTTAACATAGCATGATCCCCTAATTTAGCAGAAGATTAGGATTCCGGGGCTGATATATGGTACAAGTGGGCGGCAGTGGCTCAGGGGTAGAGTGGTCGGGTAGAGTGAACTGGAAAACCGCAAGGTTCCCAGTTCGATCCCGGGCTGGGGCGCTCCCCTAGAGTTAGTGTAGAAGTGTCCTTGAGCAAGACGCTGAACCCCTAATTGCTCCCGATGAGCAGGTTGGTGCCTTGCATGGTTTCCTCCGCCATCGGTGTATGAATGTGTGTGTGAATGGGTTAATGGCACAATCAATGTAAAGCGCTTCGGATAGAAGCGCTATATAAATGCACCATTTACAAGGAAGCCAGTGAGTCAGTCCATGGGTCCAGATTCAGATTCTACATAGTGAAAAATGTATGATTTGACACCAAGATTACTCAAATAGGACATATTTTGGTGATTTTATTCAGAAATAAATTATTAGTGTATATTCAATGGCGGCAATCTTGCAAAATGGCCGCCATCTTGAATTTTTAGGTGGCTGCTAAAATGTTATTAAAAGAATGGTATATGAGCCAATTTTGGTGCTTGCTTCTAAGCTATTTTACTTCTAAATGTGATTTGACTGTATAGCATACTGTACAATGGTGGCCATCTTGAAAAATGGCTGCCATCTTGAATTTTTACATGGGTAACAGGTTTCATCAAAAGAGCAATACCCAAAGAGTGTGTGTGCCAATTTTGGTGCATATCTATGACATTTTATTGTGAAATTACTGCGAATTACTGTATATTCAATGGTGGCCATCTTGAAAAATGGCCACCATCTTAAAATCTTTGTTTTTTTGTCAAAAGAGCAATACCCAAGGAGTAGGTTTGCCAATTTTGGCGCTTGTATCTATGTGATTTTGTTGGGAAATTTAATATTACTGTATATTCAATGGCGGCCATCTTGAAAAATGGCCGCCATCTTGAATTTTCAGGTGGCTAACGGGTTTTATCAAAACAGTACTACCCAAGGAGTATGTGTACCAATTTTGGCGCTTTTATCCGGAAGTGAACGATTCGCCTGTTTTTCGCCTGTTATCTGCCTAGCTCACTCGAATCCCGTATAGGAAATAGAATGTACATATTGCAACTGTAAAAATAATTAGAACCTGGGATGTGTGTGTGTGTGTGTGTGTGTGTGTGTGTGTGTGTGTGTGTGTGTGTGTGTGTGTGTGTGTGTGTGTGTGCGTGCGTGCGTGTGCGTGTGCGTGTGCGTGTGCGTGTGCGTGTGCGTGTGCGCGTGTGTGTGTGTGTGTGTGTGTGTGTGTGAGAGATTGAAGGTGCCATTAGCTCAATATCACAGGATGTTGTGAACCCATTAAAACCTTCTGACAACACAGACGCACGCACTAAATATTTCAGAACTGTCAATAGTTAATGAAGGAAAGAAAACAGAATACAGAATTAATGGAATATTTTAGATGAAAGCTTAACGTATTAAATAGATTGAAAAAGGATTTGTGATGGAAGATTGCTTGAAAAAAGATATTGTGTAATTTGAAGAGATGTATGAAATATTTTTTACTTTGCAAAAACTAATGTGAATATTCTTACTGATGTTTTGTGAAATAACAGCTTTCAGAAGGTTTGAATATTTTATCAATAATGGACATTTGTTAATATTTGATAATAAAAAAAAAATCCAACCTTCACACATTCAGACACAAAGCACTGAACAGCACTCAGTGTGTGTGTGTGTGTGTGTGTGTGTGTGTGTGTGTGTGTGTGTGTGTGTGTGTGTGTGTGTGTGTGTGTGTGTGTGTGTGTGTGTGTGTGTGTGTGTGTGTGTGTACCTGACAGGAGCTCCTCTACTCTGAGCAGGTTTCAGTAGAACAGTCACTGTTGACTCAGTCTGGTTTAGAGGAGACTCATGATCATATCCTGGCATGAGAGGAGCTGAGAGGAGAGGAGAGGAGAGGAGAGGAGAGGAGAGGAGAGGAGAGGAGAGGAGAGGAGATGAGAGGAGAGGAGAGGAGAGGAGAGGAGAGGAGAGAAGAGAAGAGAAGAGAAGAGAAGAGAAGAGAAGAGAAGAGAAGAGAAGAGAAGAGAAGAGAAGAGAAGAGAAGAGAAGGTATGTGTTAAATTGCACACCAAAATAAAGCAGCATGAGCCAACTTTTCCTTTATCTTCTGGCTGTCCATCGTTCAACAACAACTGTGTGTGTGACTTTTGGTGTGAGCACTGCTGTGCTGTGTGTGTGGTGTTGTTGTCACGTGACTACTACTAGCTGCGTGCAGCAGCTGCACTAGCCCATAGCGAATCGTAGGCACATGCTGAGACATCTCCACAATGGTCTAGGGTGAAATTCACTGGGCAAAATGTTTACCATATTAATATAATGGGGTCTGTGAGCCCGAGCCCGGCCCTTGGCCCGATGGTCAAATACAGAAGCGGCCCTAGCCCGGCCCGGCTAGTGAGCCGGGCCCTGGTCGGGTCCCGAAGGGCCTGCAGGGCTCTAGTATGTGGTCAGCTTAAGCTTGAGAACACCCCTGCCATACATAGTCCCGTGGGATGTCTGCCACTCAACATCAAGGTGACTCTCATGACGAATTGGGCATGGGACGCAAGCTCAGGTCTGATTACCTTGTTGCTGGTCGCTTTTGGGGAGGGTGTATAGTGAAACGAATCACCCCAAGAAGCATACGTATTAAGCAATAATACCCTGCAGGTGGCGCTATCTTATGATCTACTTGTACTCTGTGCTCACATGTCAGTATCAGTTAGCCTGGTAAACCCTCCCTCCGGAAATCTCATTTCCATTTGATTTCAGGAGTGAGTCTGGCCTGATCCGCCTTTCTGCAATATTGGCTCTGTACGCCAAAGGGACGAGCCTATCAGCGTCGTCGCTCATCGTTCTGTGATTGACAGCGACAGTTGGCCAATCATGTGGCGAGTTCGAGTGAGCCCGAATGAAGCCGAGTGCAGCCTGAGTACCTCCGACAAAAGATGAACGGCAGCCATTGTTGTTTGTGCGAGTGCTGTCACTTCTTATTTTCGGTTTTAAAACGGTCTCAAACTTCTTTTTTGAGGCACGGAATTTACTTTTAAGATATCGTTTGGATAGAATTTAGTTGTTTAACTTCATATATGTGGTCAATTAATCATGACAGAGCCTATTTAAAAATATAAATTCAGAGAACCGGGAGGGGCGGGCTGTGACACGCATGTATCCCAATAAGGCAACCTATTTTGGGCATGGCCATCTCAAAAGTCCCGTTGCGTCATATTAGTGACGGAGGTGGTAAAAATCCACTGCAATTGGCTGAAGGGGAAAAACGATCTGAAGGGGTTGTCAGTCAACGGTATTACTCCCGCCCAACTCCAGCCCACAGCCAATATTGCAGAATGGGCGATCATGCCAGACTCACTCCTGGAATCAAATGGAAATGAGATTTCCGGAGGAAGGTTCACCAGGCTAAGTATCAGTAGGCTATAGCATACAAATAACTCCATATTATACCACAGTTTTGTTATTAATATGTTTGGATCTCAACACAATGATTATATAGTTCATATTCATACCAGATATCTTGGTGGTAAACTGCTGAATGACGGCTGGTCCAAAGCCTTTGATGGTGGAGGCTCTTATTGTGAAGGAGTAAGTGGAGCCAGGGTACAGCCCCGTGAACACATGACTCGTCTCATTGGCCAGTTTCACCACCTTCCCACTCTGATTGGACAGATCAAACTCTGTGTCGAAGGAGCTCAGCGCTTTGTAGGAGATCTGACAAAAAACAGACACATAATAATGAAAACCTTATAATAGTAACAATAATGATAATAATAACTATTAGTCGGAAAAATCTAAATTTGGGCAAGGTTTCCACCCAGATCAGAGCCCCATTGATTTCCATTATAACATTTTAACACATCGGGTGCCGATCACGGTCTGGACCATGTTTTCACATAGTAGCGCTCTGGTGCCGAACACGGTCCGAACCGTGTTTGGTGTCTTTTTTTTTTTTTTCCATACGGGAGGGGCTGGAGCAGCTTTGGGATCACCCACGGTAAATCTGACAAGGATGGGCCAGATGCATCATCGTGTCAAAAAACATGGCGCACATCCGCTTCCGCACTATTTCCTTCTCTAAAACCCCTATAACTCCGAAACTTTTTACGCTGGGGAAAACGACTCATTTTGTGTGCACGATCGCTCCGCGATGTTATCGTGAGCGATGTTATCGTTCCAGGCGTTAGCCAGTACCATCGGGCAAAATGGAGGCATGCTTTTTTTTCTCATGGAATGCACGTCGTGGAGTCTAACAGCTTAAACAGCGCTGCGCAGCTCAACGGTGAGATTTCGGCACTGAACGTAATCTGTTATTATAAAATGCTGGCACCCGATGTGCTAATAGTGGCTGTACTTCTGTGGTCAATAATGTTAGCACCGATCAACCCAGCTGTTTGCGTACACACGAGCACAGTTTTTTTCCTTTAATGCTTTTATCATGTGTTATTTTTTATATTTCAATGATTCGACATGAAAACCTTGAATAGCATACTGTACTGTATGTATGAACAGTCATTTGTTTGTGTGTGCGCGTGCGTGTGTGTGTGATAGGATTATGGATCACCACGACAACCAGTGTGAGCCATTCAGTCCCATTGTGTTCTGTGGTTGACGGGGGCGACGGCCAATCACTAAAGAGCGTTATAATTGGTCTAAGAGAGAGAGAGAGAGATGGAGAGCTACTTTTAGAAGTTTTTTGACTTGGCAGCGCCAGTCTGCCATAGGCTGGTGCGCTCCTCTTCCCAGCGCATCGCTCTTTTGGCGCAGTGCCCTATGGGCGCTTCAGGCTGGAAACGGTTCATTATTTGGAGAGGGGCACTGTTTTTTCAATCCTCCTGGCAGTTTCTGACAACAGTACATTTCAGCACAGTAACGGCTGAGCAAAGACCTGGAACTGTGTCATTTTTAGATTTGAGCTAAAAAGCATTATTTTACACTTTGGGCTATTCAAAAATAGCAGATATACAAGCTCATAGCATAGCATATACAAGCTTGTAGATCTGCTATTTTTGAAAAACGTGGAAATGTGTGCAAATCTTTGAATATATATATTTTTAAAGCGAACATTTTTAACTCAAATCTTTGCTTCATGGGGTCCCTGGAACAACATATTTTGATGGGGGTCCGCAGCCAAAAACATATAATTTTGGGGGTCCTTCACATGAAAAAGATTGAGCACCACTGATATAGAAACAAACATTTTTCAGAAAACTGTTGAGATTTAGGAGACATGTAGAATCGGCTTCAGGTCTCAATGGGTTAAATAAACGCTGATGATGCAAGTGCTACGGACATGATATCCAAAGTGTCCCTCCACTCATAAAGCGCTTTGGAGCGCTCGGGTGGCGCAGTGGTAAAATAGCTGCTGCACCACTGCAGAGTCTGGGGGTTCTGGAAGGCTCTGCGTCCTCTCGGTGGGGGCTCCTCACTGGCAGGTGAGCCAGTAGGATACAATAGCAGTGACAACACACATAAATGTGTGAGGAGAGGCATAATGACTAGATTGGGGAGGAAAAGGGGTAAAAAGCTAAAAAGATATATTTAAAAATAATTTATTTGAAAAGTATGCTCCAGGTCGGGTTTGCCTTTGGAAGGCAGTCATGGCCACTTGGAATGGAATACAAACTTCTTACAATACATCTTGATCACATGACGACAGAGAGCATGTGTACCAGTTTGTGTGAGTTTTGGACAAGGAGTAGCAGCAAAAAGTGTGTTTTGAAGAAAACGCAAAATGGCGGAAAATGTAATCTGGCACAAGTGGCCAGGGCCTACATGGAGAGTGAGGATCCAAAGAATCTAGGGAAATAAATATGTGTATTGTACAAGGTACGGTTCAAGAGTTATTGGCCAAAACGTTAAGCCTTGGCCTACTGGCCAATGTGCAAAATTTCACAGCCATTGGGAGCTGTGTTCATGATTTGTGGCATTTTCTGCAAAACGAGCCACTCCTGCACAGTTTGGAAGCCAATCTTAGCCAATCAGGTCTTGATCACGACTATAGAGATAACCGGCCCCATGGTGGCGCTATCACAGGCCGATGTGAAACATTTGGGACAGAAGTTCTTCTCTGGCCTCCAGGGAGCGTGCGTGCAAAGTTTCATATTGATTGGTCCGACGGTGCCGGAGATCAGCTGCTCACAGACAGAATGACGAACACACACAAACACACACAGATGGACAGGGGCGAAAACATAGTCCGTAGAAAGTGGGTGTGTCAGTAGACAGCGGACGTGTCAGTAGAAAGTGGGCGTGTCAGTAGACAGTGGGCGTGTCAGTAAACAGTGGGTGTGTCAGTAGACAGTGGGCGTGTCAGTAGACAGTGGGCGTGTCAGTAGAAAGTGTTACCTCATACTGTCTGATGACTCCGTAGGTCTGCAGAGGTTCTCTCCAACTTAAAACTATCTTCTCCTCATAACTACTGCCCTCTATGGACTCTACTGGAACTGCACCTGGAACTAAAGACAGAGAGAGAGAGAGAGAGAAAGAAAGAGAGAGAGGGAAAGAGAGAGAGAGAGAGAGAGAGAGAGAGAGAGAGAGAGCGAAAGAGAGAGAGAGAGAGAGAGAGAGAGAGAATGAGAGAGAGAGAGAGAGAGAGAGAGAGAGAGAGAGAGAGAGAGAGAGAGAGAGAGAGAGAATGAGAGAGAGAGAGAGAGAGAGAGAGGGAGAGAATGAGAGAAAGAGAGAGAGAGAGAATGAGAGAGAGAGAGAGAGAGAGAGAGAGAGAGACAGACAGACAGACAGACCGACAGACAGACCGACAGGAGAGAGGAGAGAAAGATGAACAGCAATGAATGAAGAGAGACGGAGGAAGAGAGAGATAAAGAGAGACATAGAGAGAGAGGAACAGAGGCAGAACAGAATAATAAATCTTTGACCAAATGGAGTATCGACCTTTAAAGTGATGAGACACTGAACTATATATCAGTGTGTGTGTGCGTGCGCGCGTGTGCGCGTGAGTGCATGCTTGTGTGTGTGTGTGTATGCGTATGTGTGCGTAAATGTGCGTGTCCAGTTAATCTCTGCTAAACAACGTATTTTTTTCACTCTCATCTGTCTGTCTGTCTGTCTGTCTGTCTGTCTGTCTGTCTGTCTGCCTGCCTGCCTGCCTGCCTGCCTGCCTGTCTGTCTGTCTGTCTGTCTGTCTGTCTGTCTGTCTGCCTGCCTGCCTGCCTGCCTGCCTGCCTGCCTGCCTGCCTGCCTGCCTGCCTGCCTGCCTGTCTGTCTGTCTGTCTGTCTGTCTGTCTGTCTCTCTCTTACCATCCTCATCAGTGAGGACCAGCAGCTGGCCGCTGTCTCTTCGTCCTACAGGGTTTCGTAGGACTAGCTTCAGGCTGACGTTGGTGTAGGGTGGAAGGTTACGGATGGTGTGCTGCGGCACCGAGCACATGCTGTCATGACACACCTCCTCCTGAGCCTCCTCTTTCACCTCCTCCCCTCTGTAGGAGCAACACACACATACACACACACACACACACACACACACACACACACACACACACACACACACACACACACACACACACACACACACACACACACGTTAGCAACATAGACAACCTGCTAACCAGTCAAATGTCTTCTAAAACAGTTTTCTGAATCAGTGGTTCTCAAACTTTTTCAAAATTATATGTGTTTGGTCGTGGACCCCCATCTCAAAATGTTTTGTTCCAGGGACCCCCCCCCCCCCCCCCCCAGAAGCAAATATTTGAGTTTGTTACAAATGTTCGCTTTAAAAAAATATATATTCAAAGATGTGCACACATTTTCATTATTAAAAAAAAATAGCAGATCTACAAGCTCATAGCACGGCAATGAGCTTGTATATCTGCTATTTTTGAATAGCCCAGAGTATAAGATAAAGTGGTTAAAATCTAAAACGAGAGATGCTTTACCTTAATGGGTTAACCCTTTAAGACCTGGAACGCATCTGTGTCACTTTAGATGTCTTTGGCTATTCAAAAATAGCAGATATACAAGCTCATAGCGCGGCACCGAGTGCCGCACTATGAGCTTGTAGATCTGCTATTTTTTGAGAAATCTTGAAAACATTTGTCTTTTTTGATTTTTTTCAACATTTTTAAGAATCGCCTCAGGTCTTAATACAGTAGTCAGTCAGTCAGTCAGTCCCACTGGTGTTTGAAAACTGTATTTGTAGAAAACGGTGAAACCGGCTTTTGAGGCATCAAGGCCGCTGTGGCTTCAGCTCAGGGCACATGCTTTTTCAAGGGTCAGAAAGGCCAAACTGGCTATTTTTAGCTTGTACACCAATATAAATACAGTAGCGGGATTGAAAGCAATCAGAGATATCTTTAAAAAGTATCCTGACAGACAAAGACCAGACGCAGAAATATTGGAATTACTAGAATTAAATTTGACCAAAAACGATTTTTCATTTGATGGGAAAACCTTCCTTCAAATCAGTGGAACAGCCATGGGAAAGAAATTCGCGCCATCATACGCAAATATATATTTGACTTTATGGGAAGAAACAGCACTTAAAAAGTGCAGATTCAAACCCACACATTATTTTAGGTTTCTAGATGATATTTTTGGAGTATTTGAAAAGCACTACTCTCACGCCCTGCCTCAGGGGGGGGGCAGTGCGTGAGGGGAGCGAAAAAAAAGGAGCCCAGGGGGGAGGAGCAGGGGGGGGAGGAGCAGGTGCGAAGGCGAGTGTGTGCGGGGATATGTTAATTCATGAAAGTACATGTGTGTGTGTGTGAGTATGTGCGGAGGCCTGGAATTTGTCCTTGGTGTTTTCACCCAGTCCGTTATCTCGTTCGCTGGTGTCAGAGCGTGCAAAACTCTATTCACAGCATTAAGGAAACGTGGATATACAAGAACATTCCTCAGGAAATCATACAACACATTCCAGGAAGTGAAAGCAAGGAATGAGAAACCCACACTAGCCTTAGTAACCACATTTTCTAGCCAAAGTTTATTGGCAAACAGAGCCATCAAAAGAAATTTTGAAAACAGGGGAGGAAACCTCCTACAGAACTTTAAGATAATTTCGGCCTATAGGAAAAACAAAAATCTGAAAGACTACTTGATCCACAGCAAATTGAAGCCATGGAACCAAGTAGCACGGGCAAGGCCTAACTACTTTAGCCCTAAACAAACGGTTAAAAACAGGACAAACAAAAACATTATTAGCCTAAGACAGAACATCACATACAACACCAGAAATTGTGTTTATCTGATTACTTGCCAAGTGTGTGGATTACAGTATGTAGGAGAGACAAGCAACTCCATAGCAATTAGAATAAGCCAACACAGGTACACCATTAATAATGAAAAAGATACCCATTTATTAATTGTTCAACACTTTATGACACATGGGATTGATGCCATAAAAGTATGCGGCCTGGAATATAATGACCGCTGGACAATTGGGCAGAGAAGATTCCATGAAAAAGAATGGATTACAAGACTTAGCACAAAATATCCAGGAGGCCTAAATTTCTAAACTGCCCAAAATAACTGAAACTATCCACATATTCTTACTAAACTAAACAATAGAGTTGATCACCTACATCAACCACAGAGTTGAGGGGGAGATCTCATTGTTAAGCTAATGAGAATATCAATGAAGGCACATTGATACCAAGAGCCATCAACATTTGGACCATCAACAGGGAGCTAATTGTCTTCCAAATTGGAGGTGTGAACATCAGAACTGTGGATATGCTAACTTGTTTCCAAAACTATCCCTTCAGTATCTACCCCATAGTCCTAAAATATAGTGTAAACACATCCTTAAATGGAATTAGGAAATAGTTTTAACCCGAGGGTATGCGGTTACCCTGACTCAGAGATTAGACGCCTCTGCCCTGCACAGTCTAATAGAAAGCACAGAGCTTTAAAAAATAAGTCTGCCTCATCCAGGCAGTTGGCCAGGAGCCACTTTGAGTGGTAGTTGGGATAAACGCAGTCAGTGGAGCAAACGCAGTCCGCACCAATAATATTTACGATTCTGTCCCTATCGGTACATAACTCGGACGGCGCTGAGTCGACTAGCAGCCCATCGGCTGGTCGACGCGGGCACTCGCGCCTGGAGGCGCTCGGGCGCGTCTCCTCAGCCTCAAGGTCTGCTGAGTCGGCGCACCTCCGTCATGGCCTATAACTTATAATTATAAATTATAGTGAAAACACATCCTTAAATGGAATAAAGAAATGGTTTTACCTTTAGTCTAGGTAAACTTAATTAATTGCAAAACATGACACCCCTTATTCAAAACAGATGGCGAATGCATTCTTCTCTTTATAGGGCCTACACAGGCAATAAAATTGCCTGTGAGACCTTTATGAATTGAACCTCACAGTCAGCAGTCAGTCATTTGAGATTACAGTTACCTAATATGAAAACTTTCATAACAGATATGAGTAACGCAAGTGATATTGTAAAAACTTCTTCACAAGGCCCATAGCTCAGTTTGGCCTTTCTGACCCTTGAAAAAGCATGTGCCCTGAGCTGAAGCCACAGCGGCCTTGATGCCTCAAAAGCCGGTTTCACCGTTTTCTACAAATACAGTTTTCAAACACCAGTGGGACTTTTGTTGAGATTCAGAATTCTTAACCCAGTAGGCTAAAAAATAACAGTTTATAAGAATAATTAATATGTGGCAAGACAAAGTTATAAAAGCAGTGTTTTAAAGCAGTGAAACACCGGCCACTGCAGTGCTGCTATCAGCTTCTCCTCCACGACTTTGGTTTGATTCTCCATGATTTGACAATTACGATCATTTCCCCACCTTTCATCTTATAACATAATGACGTGGCCACACAGATGTTATTACACCGGAGCATCATTGGATGGATGGATCCGTCGGACAGATCGGATTTGCATAAAGTTGGTTGAATCCAACTTTATGCTAATCTTGTCCAACCATATTATATGGCAACTGGTGGGAAACTTCGCCGTACCGTACAGCACAGATACATCGCTTACTCTGCATTGAAAATGACTGGAATGACGTATTCGATGTGCACAAATCTCAGTCAGTCAGTCAGTCAGTCTGCGAACATTGGAGTGTCGGGTGTTTGGTGTTGAGTCACATTCACCTGGCGGCTCCTACAGGTGTGTACCGGTACTGCAGGGTGAGGTTGTAACTATGACAACGGGTGACGTTGTAACCAAACGGCTCCCAGCGAAGAGTCACCTGTTTAGACTGAACGTCCAGAACCTCCAAACTCCTGATTCCATGAAGAGGATCTGTAGATCGACAGACAGACAGACAGACAGACAGACAGACAGACAGACAGACAGACAGACAGATAGACAGACAGACAGACAGACAGACAGACAGACAGACAGACAGAGACATTAGGATACTGATTTTATGTATAGGAGAACTATTTCATACATTTCAAACATTTTAAATAATCACACTGAGACGTGTGTGTGTGTGTGTGTGTGTGTGTGTGTGTGTGTGTGTGTGTGTGTGTGTGTGTGTGTGTGTGTGTGTGTGTGTGTGTGAGAGAGAGAGAGAGAGAGAGAGAGAGAGAGAGAGAGAGAGAGAGAGAGAGAGAGAGAGAGAGAGAGAGAGAGAGAGAGAGAGTAACCTCTCTATCCCATAATAGTCTTGTCCTCAGAGACATCACCGTGGCGACTACAGGGTTTCCGAGGTCAAGGGGAAAGAGGGGTTTCCATTACCCATAATCCTCACTGGGAGCGAGAACGCCATCACATAAAAACCCACAATTCATTCTCTCTCTCTCTCTCTGTGTGAGTGTGAGTGTGAGTGTGAGTGTGAGTGTGAGTGTGAGTGTGAGTGTGAGTGTGTGTGTGTGTGTGTGTGTGTGTGTGTGTGTGTGTGTGTGTGTGTGTGTGTGTGTGTGTGTGTCCTTCATTCCACCATGCCATCATTTCCAGGTTGACATTTAGCGTGTGTCCATTAGCGCCCTGCCATTTAAATAACACTCCGTCTGCTATTAGCGCCTTCAGCACGCCACGCTAGGCTAGTCAGGGTGCTGACACCGCCACCATTTACATGACAATACCACAGCTCTGCTTAGCCACTGAAGGCTGCACAACAAACCTACAGCGCAACGCTAAGTGCTGTAGGCTGCACAACAAACCTACAGCGCAACGTTAAGTGCTGTAGGCTGCACAACAAACCAACCTACAGCGCAACGCTAAGTGCTGTAGGCTGCACAACAAACCTACAGCGCAACGCTAAGTGCTGTAGGCTGCACAACAAACCTACAGCGCAACGCTAAGTGCTGTAGGCTGCACAACAAACCTACAGCGCAACGCTAAGTGCTGTAGGCTGCACAACAAACCTACAGCGCTAAGCTATACGTACTGATGGCGGGACAACGATAATACAGCAATACGCTAAGTGTGGCAGGCGACACAACAAACCTACTATGCTAACGTACAGCGCTACTCTAAGCGCTGTAGGTGGCTAAACAAACCTACGCTAAGCACTACACCGGGGCTACAACATTCAAGAACAGCGTACGTCAGTGTGTCTGTGTGTGTCTAGAGATATTGTCTCACAAACCACTGGACTGATCAGCACCACACTTGGTGTTCACACTGCCAGTATAGGCCACAGAAGTACCTCCAATACTTTTGTTTTAATATTAATACTATTGTTCTACATTTTATGAAACTAGGACGATACCCGTTGGGATCGCATGCCCCTTTGTACTCCATTGTCAGGGTACTTAGTTCAGTACCCATTATCATATATATAGTATTTGGAGGCCAGTCTATGACGTCAGTATAGGGTGATCACCCTTCTCGCATCTTGTGGGACAGTCCCGAAAATGGGACATTTGTCCAGCGTCCCGTATGAACCAAACAATGTCCCACATTTCAATGATCATGGGTATATATATTTTTAATGTTCCTTTAATTACTCCACTACCGTGACATCCCTGTTCTAAATCAATGCGCAGGTGTGACTGATTCAAGGTGAGGAAGAAATTATATGGCTGCTTATATCTAACCTTTATATTTTACCATCACTTAAAATACTTGTACCATACATTATGATACAAGCTTGTTTTAAAAGCAGAGGTTCAAAATGCAACAATGAATGTCGGCCTATCCTGATCGTACGCTTTCCGTAGTGTCTCTGCACCATTTTTCTTTTCTTGTGTGATATGTGTTTTTAAGCCTGTTAAGAAAGATTCCATACTGTTTAGGCTACAGCAGGGGTGTAACACAATGTGGTGTTACCGCAATACGAAATCAAGGCATTATAGGATAAGGCTAGGCTAATAATAAAGGGAAAATAATATTATTGGTAAGAAGAAAGCACTTACTCAACTCGGACAGTAGAAGTCTTTTCTTTAATGGAGCAGGGTGCAAGGCAGGTATCACAATGTTTCGATTTTATAATAATAATAATAATACATAAGATTTATATAGCACTTTTCTAGGTACTCAAAGTCGCTTTACAGAGCAGATAAAACAACTTTATTAGAACAGACTAGTTAAAAAGGTTAAAACTAT